>NW_016809781.1:134141-139340 GCF_001698545.2 Rhinopithecus bieti | reverse complement strand
TTTTTTTTTTTTTTTTTTTTAACGTAGTGAGAGATAGGGGTCTAATTTCAGTCTTCTGCATATAGCAAACCAAACCCAAAGCTATTAGAAGAAAGAAAATAACAAAGGTCAGAGGAGAACTAAATAAAATTGAGAAAAAAAATAACAAATTAAAAAGTGGTTCTTTGAAAAGATAAACAGAATGGATAGCCCATTAGCAAGACTAACAAAGAAAATAAGAGAGAAGACCCAAACAACCATAATCAGGAATAAAAAAGGAGACATTACAACTGATACCACAGAAATAGAAAAGAGCATCAGAGACTAATATGAACAGCTATATATCTACAAACTAAAAACCTAGATAAAATGGATAAATTCCTGGAAACATACAACCTTCCAAGATTGAACCAGGAAGAAATAGAAATCCTGAACAAATCAGTAACAAGTAGTGAGAGTGAATAAGTAATAAAAAATCTCCCAAGAAAAGGAAGCCCAAAAACAGAAGGATTCACAGGCAAATTCTACCAAATATACAAGGAAGAACTGGTACCAATCCTCCTGAAAGTCTTCCAAAAAATCAATGAGGAAGGAGTTCTCCCTAATTAAGTCTAGGGAGTAGGTTTTTTTTTTTTTTTTTTTTTTTTTTGCTTCCAAATTCTGTCATATAAAGGGTGGCAAAACTATGAATAGCTATATTCATGGATTAAAATAATAATTATTTAGAGGCCTGCTGCTTCCCTAGAATTATTGCATTTTGCATACTCTGGATTTATACAATTGGTTTTCATTTCTCTTTTAACATAAATAAATTTATTTATTTATTTGTATTTATTTATTTATTTTCGAGACAGGGTCTTGTTCTCTCATCCAGGCTGGAGTGCAGTGGTGTGATCACAGTTCACTGCTGCCTCAACTACCTGGACTTGAGGAATTCTCCCACTTCAGACTCCCACGTAGCTGGGACCACTGGCATGCACCACCATGTTTTTTGTTTGTTTGTTTTTTGTTTTTTTTTGATTTTTTGTTTGTCTGTTTGTTTTTTAATATTGTAGAGATGGTGTCACTGTATTCCCCAGGCTGGTCTCAAACTCTTGAGCTCAAGCAATACTCCTGCTTTGGCCTCCTAAGGTGCTGGGATTACAGGCATAAGCTACCACACACGTCCAGAATGAAAGTTTACTTTAAAACTTAAGCTTATCTTTATTCTCAGCTCTCTGTAGTTTGAATGTGGTAGGCTTTCACAGTCTCTGGGTACAAATTCAATCCCAGTAATGATTAATATAAACTTGGGTAACTCCGTAGTTATGTCTGTGAAATTGTAGACTCCCAGACTTTCATTTCAGGTTCATCTTTCCAGTGTCTCTAAGAGTATTTAGAAGTCTTTCTTGTGTTCCTAACTGATTTAAATTAGCTGCATATACTTCTGCAATAACAGTACCTTTGACATTGCCCTGACATACCCACCATTATATCACCCACACCGTGTTTCTCAGGACGACCACTGCTCCAACAGAATGGTTTGCCCCTCAGGATGCTCGGCTCCTAGTTGTGTTCCCAACATTTTTGTAAACCACAGCCTATGCCCCTGATCTTTCATTCCATTTCCTTCTTTTCAGGCAACTGTTCTGCCTTGAGCTAGATTCTGGTTGCTAACACATTGCCTCTTGGGCCCTTCCTTGACGCTGTCCTGCTTCAAGTACCCTTCTCTACACTTCCCTATAGAGTTCCCCAGTGCTATGTCTCCTGGCAGTTTTACTTTTTGGATCCAGACATGGTTGTCTCCAATATTACTCACTCTTCTCTCCAATATTCTTCTCCTGATAAGTCATACTATTGATATTGGCCATCACTTCTTGTCTTTGTTCCTGTAGAAGTAAAATCATTCTATTCTATGATTCAAAGTTAGCATTGCCCGATTCTCAGTTGTTAGAATTATTTAATTTACAGCTATGTCATTACTTGTTTGTTGTGTGTGTGTCTGTTTTAAACAGTTCCAAGAATTTGGATGGGCTACATGAGTTTAGATCTAGGGTAAAATCAAGTATAGTCATCATCCTACTTCTACCCCTGGCCATAGTTGCTTTTCCTGAATTCAGATTTTATTAACCACAGTGGATTTATTCCCAGAAATCATATCGATTCCAAAATTTTAGTTTTTTTATATTTCCCATTATGCTTTCCATCAAAGTTTAAACAATGCCTTTCATAGATATTCCTGTATATGACTAATGCCAGAATGTGGACAAAGCTTAATTTATTTCCAAGTTGATGTTGGACCTGAATGCAAATCATTCATTGTTACCAGATCCTGAAGGTAGAAAATATTAACCAACTTTTTTTACTTGCCAACTTTATCTGAATCTGTTTTATTTCAGGTATGAAGCCCTGTAATATATCAAATTAAATTTTATATAACTCTGAAAACGCTGAGCTCCTTTAATGCAAGAACTGGGTTATAAATATTTCTACTCCTTGCTGTCTTCAAATTTTAGCATAGTGTATACTCATAAGGCAGCATATATATTTTCTGTTCACATCCAATTGGTTAGAATTTTGTAACATTACCATATCTTGCTACAAAGTACGCTGGAAAAACATAGTTTATATTCTGTATAGATATACGTTTTACCAAATTTGAAGTTATAATTTGTGTGAGAGAAGGGGAGAGTGGGTATTGGTAAGTAAGTAGTGATCTCTTCCACACAGGTCAACTGTGTGTGCTATCTGGATGACGTGTGGAGAAATCACACTAAGAAGACATGAGCATTGGATACATTTCCCCCTCTCAAATAAGTAAATACTCTCAACTTTCTTCTCCATTGACAGAAGACTTACTTGGATATAAAGAAATAAAGCTAATACCCAGAGAGCTACTTTGAGAAAGGATTGGACAAAATAATATATTATTGAAAGTTATGTAATCTTTACAACTCTCTAGGAATATCAGTTCTTTTGAGTTGGACTTGAATAGTAAGAATTCTTGCTCCCCTTATATTCTTAGGTCCACACTGTTGATAACATTTCTTACATCCAAAAACCAAAATGATCTCTATTTTCTTTATGCCAGAGGCATGATAAATTGATAGATTTATTAATTCAACAAACACATCAAAGGACCTACTATTTATGCTAGACACTAGGAGAAACAATAGAGAATAAAACAACCCTGAAATTTAAAGCTACAAAAAAAAAAAAAAAAAAAAAAAAAAAAAAAAAAAAAAAAAAGTAAAGAAAAAATAACCATGATAATAGAGGGTTTTAAAAAGACTTATGAAGAAAATAAATAAATATTTCAACAGAGAACATTGTAGAATTCTACATTTGGTATGATAATCAGTAAGCCTCTTTGTCTAGGTGCTATGTAGAGAAAATGTATTTGGTAGATTGGTGAATGTTACCCAGCTTCATTTTGGTACACAACTGTGCTTTCCTGGGTCTGAGAGTAGGATGTATATGGAACATATACGTCTGCCATCTAGGATCCCTTAAAAGAGCCAATGGCATTGCCTAGAAAGTGGGACATTTATTATAGTCACCACTCAAAATAGATGCTAGGCAGAAAGCCACAAAATTATCACGGGGACCCTGGCTATTGCAATTAGTTCTTTAATTGCTAATTGTGAGGATATCTGAGGAGGCCCAAATAAGGAGCTTGCAGATCAGAGCAGTAGTGGAACACATGAGGGGGTTGGGTCAGTAGCTATTTGCCAACAGGTTTGGGAATATTTTACATTTCACAAACCAGTTATGTAGTGCCAATGCATCTTTGCTGAATGCCAGCTCTGAGCATAAGGAATATTATGGGCGAAGACCTTGAGGCTCAGATAATCTTAACCTGTTTGAGGAGCAGAAAGAAAGTCAGTGTGAATGGAATAGAACAGTTATGCAAAATAACATACAAAGTGGAAAGTATGCAGGTGCTGAATTAGGTACATTTTTACTCTGTAGACTAGAGAGTAATCGTTAGTGCTTATTTTAAAGGAAAAATAAATGTTCTGAAAAGTTGTAAGCAAAAGGTATGTCTAAAAAATTGGAGCATATGGCCGGGCACGGTGGCTCAAGCCTGTAATCCCAGCACTTTGGGAGGCCGAGGCGGGCGGATCACGAGGTCAGGAGATCGAGACCATCCTGGATAACACGGTGAAACCCCGTCTCTACTAAAAAAATACAAAAAACTAGCCGGGCAAGGTGGCGGGCGCCTGTAGTCCCGGCTACTCGGGAGGCTGAGGCAGGAGAATGGCGTAAACCCGGGAGGCGGAGTTTGCAGTGAGCTGAGATCTGGCCACTGCACTCCAGCCTGGGTGACAGAGCAAGACTCCTTCTCAAAAAAAAAAAAAAAAAAAAAAAAAAAAAATGGAGCATAGAAAGAACAAAATGAATGAAGCCACTTTAGAAGTTGAATATGTATATCAAGTGGGTGATGGTGATGGCCAGCACAAGGATGGTGACATTGAAGATAAGAATAAATTGCTTAAAGAACTATTTAGAAACTAGAACAGACTGGAATTTATTCAACTGGATGTACATTGTGAGAGTAAAAGAGGAATTACAACGGATTGCTAAGTTTCTAGTTAAGCTAGATGGTGGTGTTAGAAAAAAAAAATACTGGAAGAGAAACAGGATTGATTCTGAAGAGAAACAGGTTTTTTCTTGATGTTGATATTTTATCTCTTTTCCTTAGTGTACATCCCACCCTCTGTGAGTGCTAGTTATGTTATAATTATTCTGACGAGACTTTAATACATTGGTTCAATCTGTCTGTTTGGCATTGCTAAGTTTAAGAGTGGTTAAACCACTTTGGGAGGCCAAGGCAGGTGAATCATGAGGTTTGGAGATCGAGATCATCCTGATTAACATGGTGAAGACTCTTCTCTACTAAAACTACAAAAAATTAGCTGGATGTGGTGGCGGGAGCCTGTAGTCCCAGCTACTCAGGAGGCTGAGGCAGGAGAATGTTGTGAACCCGGGAGGCGGAGCTTGCAGTGAGTCAAGATGGCGCCACTGCACTCCAGCCTGGGCGACAGAGCAAAACTGTCTCAAAAAAAAAAAAAAAAAAAAGGTGGTTAAACGTTTTTTTTTTTTTTTTTCTTAAGGTATTACTCTGTTCTCACAAGACCATAAAAATTCCCCAGAATAAAACTAAATCTATGAATTTAGCAGATATAAACAGCTAGGTATATTATATTATATTATATTATATTATATTATATTATATTA
>NW_016809781.1:92554-130920 GCF_001698545.2 Rhinopithecus bieti | reverse complement strand
TTATATTATATTATATTAATTGTATTATATATAATATGCAATATATAATTATACCTGTGCATGTTTTTGTATATATGTGTGTGTGTATGAGTGTGTATAGATATATTTAAATGCAAAAAAAAATTCTTTGGTGGTTACTCCAAGGAGTGTGGGATCAATTCTCCTCAAACAAAATTGGTTCAGATGCCTAGCCTGATGATGCCAAATATGCCTCTAAAGATTACAAAAGAATTTCTTACTCACATAATGAAATTTTCTGGGGATAGAAGGACAAGCACCCAAATCAATCCATTAGGCTTGAGCAGAGAAAGTGGATTGGGCCCTTATAGTGACTAGAAGAATGTTCCAGGTAAATGTTCCTATGCACCCACTGGGAACTTATGGGCTTCAAGCTTCCTGCTAGTGACCAGGGAAGAAGTTAGTGGGTTTTAAAATCAGCTTGGCCCAATGTGGAAAACTCCACTAGGCAGTGCCCAGTGAAGTCTCTATGTAGGAGTTTCAACCCATGTTTAACTTTGACGCTGCCCTAGGAAAAGTTCTCCATGAGGGTCCCACCCCTACAGCAAACTCCTGCCTGGAAATCCAGGAGTTTCCATAAATCCTCTGAAATCAAGTTGGAGGTTCTCAAATCTCAATTCTTGACTTCTATGTGCCCACAGGCTCAACACTAAGCGGAAGTTGCCAAGTCTTCAGGCCTGCACCCTCTGAAGACATGGCCTGAGGGGAACCTTGGTCCCTTTTAGCCACAGCAAGAGCAGCTGGGACTCAGGGCACCAAGTCCCTAGGTTGCACACAGCAAGGGGCCCCTGGGCCTGGCCCACAAACACTTTTTTTCTCCTAGGCCTCTGGGCCTGAGATGGGAGGGGTTGCCACAAAGTTCTCTGACATACCCTGGAGACATTTTCCCCATTGTCTTGCTGATTAACATTTGGCTCCCTGTTACTTAAGCAAATTTCTGCAGCAAGCTTGAATTTCTCCTTAGAAAATGTTTTTTTTGTGTGTGTGTGTGTGTGTTTTAATTTTCTATTGCATAGTCAGGCTGAACATTTTTCAAAATTTCATGATCTGTTTTCATTTACAACTGAATGATTTTGAAAGCACCCAAGTCATATCTTGAATGCTTTGCTGCTTAGAAATGTCTTCCACCAGGTAACCTGAATCATCCCCCTTGAGTTAAAAGTTCCACAAATCTCTAGGGCAGGGGCAAAATGCCACCAGTCTCTTTGCTAAAACATAGCAAGAGTCACCTTTACTCCAGTTCCCAACAAGTTCTTCAACTCCACCTGAGACAAGCTCAGTCTGGATTTTGTTGTCCATATCATTATCAGCATTTTGGTCAAAGCCATTCAATAAGTATCAGGAAAGAAAGTTCCAAACATTCCTACATTTTCCTATCTCCTTCTGAGCCCTTTAAACTGTTCCAACATCTGCCTGTTACCTAGTTCTGAAATTGCTTCCACATTTGGTGGTATCTTTTCAGCAACACCCCACTCTACTGGTACCAATATACTGTATTTATTCATTCTAATGCTGCTGATAAAGATACACCCAAGACCAGGCAACTTAGAAAAGAAAGGTTTGTTCAATTTACAGTTCTATATGGAGCAAGTCACATCTTAAATAGATGGCAGCAGGCAAAGAGAGAGCTTGTGCAGGGAAACTCCCATTTTGAAAACCATCAGATCTCATGAGACCCATTTGCTATTACTAGAGCAGCAAAGAAAAGACCCACCCTCATGATTCAATCATCTCCCTCCAGGTTTCTCCCACAACACATGGAAAATATGGGAGTTACAAGATGATAGCTGGGTGGGGAAACAGAGCCAAAGCATATCAATATCCGAAAGTAGCAGTTTGGGAACTGGATAACAGGCAGAAGTTAGAATAATTTAAAGAGCTTGAAAGAAGACAGGAAAATGTGGGCAGGAAAATGTGTGCAAGTTTAGAATTTCCTAGGACTTGTTTAATGGCTTTAACCAAAACACTGATAATGATATGAACAATGAAATTCAGGCTGAGGTGGTCTCTGATGGAGATGAGGAACTTGTCTGGAACTGAAGCAAAGGTGTCTCTTGTTGTTTTAGCAAAGAGACTGGTGACATTTTGCCCATGCCCTAGAGAGTTGTGGAACTCTGAACTTGAGAGAGATGATTTAAGGTATCTGGTGGAAGAAATTTCTAACCAGTGAAGCATTCAAGATGTCACTTGGGTGCTGTTAAAGGCATTCAGTTTTATAAGGGAAACAGAGCATAAAAGTTCAGCAAATTTTCAGCCTGACAATGTGATAGAAAAGAAAATCCCATTTTCTGCAAGTCTGCAGAAATTTGGATAAGTTATGAGAAACCAAATGTTAATCCACAAGATAATGGGAAAAATGTTTCCAGGGCATGTCAGAGATCTTCATGGTAGCCCCTCTCATCACAGGCCTGGAGGCCTAGGAGGAAAAGATGGTTTTGTGTGCCAGGCCCAAGGTCCCTGTGCTATGTTCAGCATAGGGACTTGGTGTTCTGCATCCCAGCTGCTCCAGCCAAGGCTGCAAGGGGCTAACATAGAGCTCAGGCCATGGCTTCAGAGGGTGGGAGCCCCAAGCCTTAGTCTCTTCCACATAGTGTTTAGTCTGTAAGTACACAGAAGTCAAGAATTGAGGTTTGGGAACCTTAACCTAGATTTCAGAAGATGTATGGAAACACCTGGATATCCAGATAGAAGTTTGCTGTAGGGGTAGGGTCTTCATGGAGAACCTCTGCTAGGTCAATGCAGAAGGGAAATGTGGGATGGGAGCCCCCACACAGAATCCCTACTAAGGCATGATCCAGTGGAGTTATGAGATGAGGGCCACCATTCCCCAGACCCCAGAAATGGTAGATCCACTGACAGCTTGCACTGTGTGCCTGGAAAAGCTGCAGACACTCAACACCAGTCCTTGAAAGCAGCTGGAATGGAGGCTGTACACTGCAAAGCCACAGGGGTGGAGCTGCCCAAGACTGTGGGAACCTACCTCTTGTATCAGTGTGACCTGGATGTGAGACATGGAGTCAAAGGAGATCATTTTGCAGCTTTTAGATTTGACTGCCTTGCTCTATTTCAGACTTGCATGGGACCTGTAGCCCCTTTGTTTTTGCCAATTTCTAGCATTTGTAATAACTGTATTTACCCAATTCCTGTACCCCCATTGTATCTTGCTTTGGATTTTACAGGCTGTTAGACAGAAGAGACTTGTATTGCCTTGGATGAGACTTTGGACTGTGGACTTTTGAGTTAATGCTGAAATGAGTTAAGAGTCAGGGAGACCTTTGGGAAGGCATGATTGCTTTTGAAATGTGAAGATATGAGATTTGGGAGGGGCCAGGAGTGGAATGATATGGTTTGGCTTTGCTTCCCCACCCAAATCTCATCTTATCGCTCCTGTAATTTCTACATATTGTGGGAAGGACCCCATGGAAGATGACTGAATCATGGGGCCAGATCGTTCTTGTTCTGTTCTCATGGTAGTGAATGGATATCAGGAGATCTGAAAGTTTTAAAAATGGGAGTTTCTTTGCATAAGCTCTCTCTTTGTCTGCTGTTATCTATGTAAGATTGACACTCCATATAGAACTGTAATTACAATAAGCCTCTTTCTTTTTCTTTTGTAAAGTGCCCAGTCTTGTATATGTCTTTATCAGTAGCATGAAAACAGACTAATACAGGTATCTTTAAAGCACACCACTCTACTGGTACCAATTTACTGTATTAGTCCATTTTCACACTGCTGATAAAGATGTACCTGAGACTGGGTAATTTCTAAGGAAAAAGAGCTTTAATGGACTCACAGTTTCACATGACTGGGGAGGCCTCACATTCATGGCAGAAGGTGAAAGGCACGTCTCACATGGCAACGACAAGAGAAGAGAGTTTGTATAGGGTAACTCGCCATGATAAAACCATTAGGTCTCATAAGATGTATTCACTATCATGAGAACAGCACAGGAAAGACCCACCCTCATGATTCAATTATCTCCCACCTGCTCCCTCCCACAACATGTCAGAATTGTGAGAGCTACAATTCAAGATGAGATTTTGTGGGGACACAGCCAAACCATATCACCAACCAATTAAAATATCACTCAAATATGTGAAAACTGATTGAGGTGTTAATGTGGATGGCTTTTAAAAGCCAAATACAATTTAAAAAATAGAGGTTAATTTATAAAACTTTTATCAGAAAAAAGTAATACTTTATATATGGGCTTTTGAAAATGCAAAGTAAAAGTATAAAGAAAATATAAATCTTCCACAGGCTTACTGGAAAAAAAATACGTTGAAATATTTTCTTCTTGTCACTGTTCTAAATATATATCTATACTGTATCTGTATCTGATTCTACATATTTACATATGTACATCTATATATCTGTATCCATATCTGCATCTATCTATAATGTTTTCAGCTCAGCAATAATTCTATTTTAACCTAACATTATCTTAGGTGCTAGTCTCTCAGCAAATATATTGTTCAAAGTTATTCTATTGCATGGANCACATGGCAACGACAAGAGAAGAGAGTTTGTATAGGGTAACTCGCCATGATAAAACCATTAGGTCTCATAAGATGTATTCACTATCATGAGAACAGCACAGGAAAGACCCACCCTCATGATTCAATTATCTCCCACCTGCTCCCTCCCACAACATGTCAGAATTGTGAGAGCTACAATTCAAGATGAGATTTTTGTGGGGACACAGCCAAACCATATCACCAACCAATTAAAATATCACTCAAATATGTGAAAACTGATTGAGGTGTTAATGTGGATGGCTTTTAAAAAGCCAAATACAATTTAAAAAATAGAGGTTAATTTATAAAACTTTTTATCAGAAAAAAGTAATACTTTATATATGGGCTTTTGAAAATGCAAAGTAAAAGTATAAAGAAAAATATAAATCTTCCACAGGCTTACTGGAAAAAAAATACGTTGAAATATTTTCTTCTTGTCACTGTTCTAAATATATATCTATACTGTATCTGTATCTGATTCTACATATTTACATATGTACATCTATATATCTGTATCCATATCTGCATCTATCTATAATGTTTTCAGCTCAGCAATAATTCTATTTTAACCTAACATTATCTTAGGTGCTAGTCTCTCAGCAAATATATTGTTCAAAGTTATTCTATTGCATGGATATTCCAAACGTATTTAACCATTATTTTCTCTTTATATAATATGCTGTTTTAAATATTTTTTTTTTTTTTTTTTTTTTTTTTTTTTTTTGAGACGGAGTCTTGCTCTGCCACCCAGGTTGGAGTGCAGTGGCCGGATCTCAGCTCACTGTAAGCTCCGCCTCCCGGGTTTATGCCATTCTCCTGCCTCAGCCTCCTGAGTAGCTGGGACTACAGGCGCCCGCCTCGTCGCCCGGCTAGTTTTTTTTTTTTTTTTTTTTTTTTTTTTTTTTTTTTGTATTTTTAAGTAGACAGGGTTTCACCGTATTAGCCAGGATGGTCTCGATCTCCTGACCTCGTGATCTGCCCGTCTCGGCCTCCCAAAGTGCTGGGATTACAGGCTTGAGCCACCGCGCCGGGCCAAATATATCTATAATAAAAAATAGACAGCACACTACTGAGCACTTTGAATATCACTCAAATTCTTTAGCTTGGATATACTGAGTCAAACAACATGAATGATATTAATATTAATTAACATTTTAAATCTGCTTTTAAAAGAAATTGTGAATTTCCGAATTTACAATAATATGAGAGTAAATCTCCACAAATAATCACTAGTAGTGGATGTATATTTCCAATAAACACATCTGTTTATATTCTTTGATAAGATAGTTAAAAATAATATCAGTTTTTTTAATCCACACTTCTGTGATGGTGATAGATTCTTGATAATCTCTGTTACTTTTACACATCCAGACATTGCAGTCTTTGTTCTCCAGAACTATAGTCTCAAGAGTGTTTTTGCAAGCCACCCTGGAAAGATAGAGACCGGAACTCTCACTGGAGCAAATGTATCTACATTTCCAGATAGTGAAGAGAAAGTCAGTAACATCTTCTGGAGTGATTTGAAGATGTCTTACCCCTGAGACATTCCAGTTTAATAATTATAGACATCCTCCCACTTCTCCAAAATGAACTTGCTTATATTCTAAGGTATAAAGACAATGTCTGTGTCAAGAAGGGAGAAGAACAGGTTTGTCAGCAGCCCATTTGTAAGACTAGAGTGTCCTAAAGGCAGGGTTCCTTTCCTGGAATGCCTCGCCATGCTATATTCATGTACCACCTGGCCCTCATGTTGCCCTGTGAAAATTGGGGCTCAGAGAACTGATGTGAAATGTTACTCTGACTAATCTTCTGCATTGAATAATAAACTTTGCTCTTACTCAGAAGTCTAATATCTTTCCACCAGATGAAACTGTAAAATTATGACTGGCTAACTTGCTAGTTTGCCGGCACGGTGAAATCTCAAATGCTTCAATTTCTGACTTGGCATCTTAATGCTAGTGATACGGACAGGAGGCAGGGACAAAGGAGAAGAGGGCAATTCCCTTGCAAAGGCCCTACCCCCAAGTCTAAATAGGAATAGGCTTTCATGCTTTTGTGCCATGTCCCTAAATAGGAATAGGCATTCATATTTTTGTGCCCAAATGCTGTCTTCAGCAAAACCACTCTGGCCTGCCACACTCCTATCCTGTATGCATGTAAACCCCAAGCTCCACTGACAGAGTGGCAGAACAGCACAGCAGTGAAATAAAGAAGAGAAAGAGCTTGTGAACATCGAGAGGAGTTTGGCTGGGGACGGCCAGAGAGGAGATCGGCCACAAGACAGCTGAATTCCAGGGGAAGATCATCTTCTCATTCCATCTCCTTTTCAGCTCCTCATCGATTCTGCTGAGAGCCACCTCCATCACTCAATAAAATCCCCCCATTTACCATCCTTCAAGTCTGTTTGACCTGATTCTTCCTGGATGCCAGACAAGGACCTGAGTACCAAGAGGGCAGGGTATAAAAGGCTGTCACCCTGACTCCACTGAGCTGCTTAACACTTAGCCACCCACAGATGGCAAAGCTAAAAGAGCATCATAACACCCCTAGACACAGCTGTGGGGCCAGAGCCCAAAAGCTCTTGCCCCAGCTCACCTGCATGCTCCCATAAGGGGTTGAGTAGCATGGCAGTGGAGTAAAGGAGTTACACCCTTATTGCAAGTCCCCAAAGAGGTCAGGGAACTCTTCTGTCTTAACTAGGGGCTCGCCTGGGATCCAGGGATTCGGCATGAGGGTGAGTACAGATGTGGAACTGTCAGATCTCCCTATTTTCCAAGACCCTGACACCTCTCTCTTTCCTTTGAGTAAAAGGAATATTGGCTCTGTTTTTCTTCATGGAGGTCTAACCATTGCATGGGACCAGAGTAGAGTCCTGGGGCAACTAAAGGCATCTTTTGTTGCTAAGAGACCCAAGACTAAACTTCTTTGGCCAAGATCCCCAGACTTTTCTGTGATGCTTTTTGTTCTTTCATGACTTTAAATGGCTCCTATCACTTCTGTATGATGTTAAGAGTTATGCTGCAAACTACTAAGATGTTACTAAGTACAATGTATGTTTGGCTCAACAATCAGAGGAGTAAATTTAAAATGATTTGGTTTCCATTTGTTCTTAGAGGTGCGACCCCAAACCTCACCCTAATGGCTGCAGGTGATACGTGGGATGGAGAATCGTGCAGTGACTCAGTGACTCCCCACCTTCCTGCCTCCCCTACTGACTTGGGCACATGGGTCTGTCTGCAGCATCCACAAGCCACACCCAATGGCCATGAGGGGTGGGAAAAAACCGTGACTGCCACTGGGGCCCCAATGCCTCATGATTGCTGCACCAGTAGAGCCTTTCCTCCCATGGCCAAAGGGTCCTTGCTGGTCTGAACTGGGGAAGGGATATAGTAGTTGAAGGAACCTATTTGCACAGAACAAGAAGTTCCCCCCACCATACTTTTTTTTTTTTTTTTTTTTTTTTGTACTTTAAGAAGTTTCCTTTATTCTTTTCAAAGTGAGAGCGGTCCTATCTTCAGCACTATGCTTATAACAGGAAAAACAACTGATGACCGATCCCTGCTGGCTGATAACTGCAATTTCACCATGGCCCATTTGAGACTCAATCTAAACAGATACATGCAGCCTTGAAACATCTTTTTGTCACAAAATCAATTGTAGGATTCAGGTCGAGGGCCTAGAATGAAAAACTTGATCTGAGAGATTCAAAGCCAGGCAACAGGCACAAGGTAAATGGGTAGGACAAATTCCTGCCAACTAAATCCCTGTTTCATGGAAGGAGGTCATGCTCCATGACATAAATGAGGTCCAGGGAACTCAAACGTTGTTTACAGCAGGGGAAATAGGGCGCACATGGGTAAGAGAAGCTAATCCCACCCTGTAACCCCTCCTGCCATTAACATGGATGAAAATCGCTTTGGCACCCATGGGTGGCACCTGCCAAGGTCTCCAGGACTCGGGGACAAGATGGAAGAGAAAGAATGGATGGCCACCTTCTCTCCATTACACCTCTGGTTATCACTGAAAGAAGGAAAGAAAATGAGACATGCCTCTATTTCTGTGTCTTTCAGAATTGGAAACCAGCTATCTTCACCACTGCCAGGTTATACTTCCCTGGAGTGTATCCTGAACCACTGGGACTGCTTTGACCCTCAGACTATGGAGGAAAAACACCTGCTATCCCTCTGCACAAAGGTTTGTCCAAGTTATGGTTTACAAGAAGGACTGATTTGGCCTCAGTAAGGAACCATTCATTTTGATACAGCCCTGCAGTTGGACCTTTTCTGTAAACACAAGGACAGATGTTCTGAGACCCCATATGTTCAGCCTTTCTTTACCTTGCATGGCAATCCAGACCTTTGCTGACAGTGTAGGATTTTTCCATCCCTCCTGTTTGTCATCTCAGGAGAGGGTACAAGGGGAAATCCTAGGGAACTAATAAATCCCAGAGGCACCACCAACACAGAAGCCAGCTCCCTCCAGCCCTGCTCCTCTAGGTCTACCCCATCCTCCATATCCAGCTTCCTCTCTCTTGCTTGTCCCCTCCTAGAAATCCTCACCCTAGACAAGCCCTAGTCTCACTCTTGCTCTCCAATAGATGCCTGGTGAATTTGACCACAGTAAAGTCCAGTTTCCCTTGTGTCTACAGAACTTAAAACAGGTTAAGGAGGATCTTGGCAAGTTTTCAGATGACCCTGATAGATAAATAGAGGCTTTCCAGAATTTCATCCAAATATTTGAGCTCTCCTGGAAAGACTTTACGTTACTTTTGAATCACACCCTGACTGACACTGAGAAGCAGGCTGCTCTGCAAGCAGAAGAGACATTTAGGAATGAGCTTTGTATCACACATAGCATCAGAGAAGGGGGCAAACTTTATCCAACTGGAAGAGAAGCAGTACCAATGGATGGCCCTGGATGGAATCCCAATGATGAGTCGGGAGAATGGAAGAGGAGACACTTTCAGGATTGCATAATGGAGGGTTTACATTGGACTAGGACCAAACCTCTCAATTATACCAAGTTTTCCATGATAAACCAGGGATTTGATGAAAATCTCACTGCCTTCCTGGAAAGGCTAACAGAGGTCTTGGTCAAGCACACCTGTCTATCTCTTGATTCAGTTGAGGGACAACTAATCCTGAAAGATAAATTTATTACTCAGGCAGCTCCTGATATCATGAGGAAGCTGCAGAAACAGGCCCTGGGACTAGATAGTACTTTAGAGAACCTCCTGAAAGTGGACACTTTGGTCTTTTGTAAGCAAAAAGAGGCCCAGGAGAGAGAGAGGAAACACAGGAAAGAGACAGGAGCTTTAACGACCACCAGGCAAGTCCACAAATCCCAGAATTTCCAGTGCGCACCTGTTCACTGCTACAGATGTGGCAAGCCAGGGTATTTTAGGAAGGATTATCCAGGAAGCATGAGGTAGCCACCTTGACCTTGTCCAATCTGAAATGGAGACCACTGGAGGAGGGTGGACTGTCCCCACGAATGCTGGTCACCAGTTCCAGACCCAGTCTCCCAAATGGTCCAGCAGCAGAACTGATGAGTCCCAGGGCTCATCTCTTCAATGTCCCAATGGTCCAGACCACCATTACCATCCAGGAGCCACAAGTAATTCTGAAAATCAAACAGAGAAAAATGGACCTCCTTTTGGAAACTGGAGCTGGTCTCAGTTCTCCTCTCCAGTACAGGGCTCTCTCTTCTCTTAGCATGACCCTGAGAGGCATCTCAGGAAGGCCTTTAACTGAATATTTTTCCCAACCTATTAGTTGAAGTTGGAGAGACCTTTTGTTCACCCATGCATTTCTAATTATGCCTGAAAGCCCAGCTTCTCTGTTGGGCAGTGATATTCTGGCCCAGTTGTGGATCTCCATTCTGATGGCCGTTGGGCAAACTCTTTGTCTCCCTGTATTGGAGACTGATGTTAACCCAGAAGGTTGAGCAATTGAAGGGAAGATTGGCTGAGCCACAACCACCCTATGGGTCAAGGTCCACCTTAAGGATTCCACCTCCTTTCCTAACCAGAAACAATATCCCCTGAAATTAGAGTTTAGGAATGGACTAGAAGCCATCATTGATAACTTGAGGATTCAGTGCCCCCTCAAACCCTGCAACAGCCCTTGTAATACCCTGATATTGGGGGAACAAAAACCCAGTGGGGAATGGAAACTAGTTCAGGACCTCCACCTTGTTAATGAGGCTGTGGTTCTGATAATGTGGTGTTTCCCAATCCATATACTCTGCCAGCTCAAATACCTGAGGTAACTAAATGGTCCACAGTCCTGGACCTAAAGAATGCCTTTTTCTGCATACCATTATACTCTGACTCTCAGTACTTGTTTGCCTTTGAGGATCCTTCTAACCAAACCACCTAGTTAACCTGAACAGTGTTACTTCAGGAATTCCGAGACAGCCCCCACATTTTTGGGCAGGTAATTGTCAAGAGACCTCTCTGAGTTCCTTTATCATCAAGTTAAAGCTTTACAATACATAGACAACACTCTCCTCTGGGCTCCAACAGAGGAAATCCCTCAGGAAGGCACTAAGGCTCTTCTTAATTTTCTAGCTAACAGATATAAGGTTTCAAAATCTAAAGCTCAGCTCTGTCAGACTTCAGTGAAATACCTAGGCCTGGTACTGTTAGAGAGGACCAGGACATTGGTCAAAGAAGAGATTAAGAAAATTTTATCCTTTCTCCTCCCCAAAACTCTCAAGTAACCAAGGGAATTCTTGGGCATTACAGGATTCAGCAGACTGTGGATACCTGGGTAGAGTAAAATAACTTGTCCCTTATACTACCTAATAAAGGAGACTCAGGTAGCTAAAACTCACTGTCTAATTTGGGAACCAGAGCCTAGAAAGACTTTTGACCAACTAAAACAAGCCTTCCTTAAAACACCAGCCATTTGTCTCTCCATAGGAAAAATCTTTAATCTTTATGTGTCAGAAATAAAGGGAGTGGCACTGAAAGTTCCAACATATGCCCAGGGTACTGTCCAGCAGCCCGTTGCCTACCTAAGTAAGGAACTTGATTTAGTAGCCAAAGGGTGGCCAGCCTGCCCCTGGGTGGTCTCAGTGGTATCCTTGCTTGTAACAGAGGCTACTAAGTTGACCATGGGGAATGACTTAACTGTTTATACTTGCATAATGTGGTAAGACTACTGTCTACTGTCTTCTTTATGTTTGTTTGTTTGTTTGTTTTTGAGATGGAATCTTGCTCTGTTGCCCAGGCTAAAGTATTGGCTCACTGCAACCTCTGCCTCCTGGGTTTACATGATTGTCCCACCTCAGACAACCAAGTACCTGGGATTACAGGTATCTGCCACCACACCAGGCTAATTTTTGTATTTTTAGTAGAGACAATGGGGTTTCTTCTTGTTGACTAGGCTGATCTCCAACTCTTGACCTTAGGTGATCCACCCACCTTGGCCTCCCAAAATGCTGAAATTATGTATGTAAGTCACCATGCCCAGTCCAGGACTACTGTCTCCTCAGGGGAGTCTCTAACTAACAGACAACCACCTCCTCAGGTACCAAGCTCTGCTATTAGAAGGATCTGCAGTTCAATTAAATATATACTGGGGAAAATACTTCAATTTATTTTAAGGCTTGTTATCTGTCATACAATGCTATACTAGAGTAAGATTAGAATTTGGTATGTTAGTGCTACAAAGTCTGTTTTGTCAGACTTAAGATCTCTGTTTCAATGTTAACGCTGGTCAGTTGTGCCTGACTGAGGGATGTCCAAGCCCCTTTTCTTATCATGGCCTGAACTAGTTTTGTGGGTCAACTTTGGAATGCCTTTGGCTGAGAAGAGGGGTCCATTCAGTCCATTGGGGAGCTTGGAATTGTGTTTTGTGTTTACAGAGCACTGCCATTATCAGTGACCCCTTCCCTTTCTAATCACTGTTTCCTGTCAAAGATAATCATTAAGCTGATACAACAGTGAAAGGGTTTGATAAGTTGGTTTCTGAAGTTTTCATAAATCAAAGTATTCAGTATAAAATTTCTCTGCATCATTTATACATATATATATATGTGGTTATGTGTACTTTTCTCATAGTTCTATAGCAGAATTTCTCCATCTTGCACTATGCGCATTTTGGACTGGATAATTCTTTGCTATAGGTACTGTGCACGGGAAGACATGTGGCGCATTGCTGGCATATGCTCCTTAGAAGCCAATAGCATTCCTCCAGTTGGGTCAACTAAAAACTTTCTCTATGCATTGTCAAACATCCTCTGGGAATGAAATAACCTCCAACTGAGAACCACTGTCCTATAGAATTCAAGTTAATATGACAAAAATGTTAATCAGTTTTACTATTGGTTGGTATTTTAGTTGTTTCTCTTATTTTATTTGCTGGTATGAACATTCTGCTACATATCTTGTGGTAACAATAGGCAAATCTGGTATGTACATGGGGTGGGGCCACTGAGTCTAAAGATTAGCCTTACTAGATATGCTAAGCAGTACTTTAGAACTGATTTTGCCAACTTATTCTTCCATCAGAAGTGTGTGTGTTATATTTTCTATACAATTGTTGATATTTTCAGCCTTAAATTTTAGTGCTTATAATAGATATCAAGTGTTATCTCATTGTAGTTTTCCTTTGTATTTTCTAAGTAATAAAGTGGACTGCTTTTTCAGTCCATTTAATGTTGAGTGTACATTTGGATACATTTTTATGACTATATGTTCAAAACTTTTGCAGATTTTTAAAAATTAATTTGACCCATCTTTCAGGGAGTTCTTTATACTTGCTAGATGTAAATTGATTGTTAGATGTATATATGGCAAATGTAGCTTACCTTTTTATTTTCTAAATAGTGTTTTTTGATGAGAAGTTATGTTTAATTCCATTTATGTATTTTATAGTTAGTATTTTTTGTGTTCCATTTGATGCATTTGATATATGCTAGATATTGTCATGTTTTCTTCTAGGACTTTTAATGTTTTACCTTTTATCTTTAGAAGCATAGTCCCTAATAAATTAATACTTTGTATAGGGTGAAATGAAATAAAATCTATTTTTTCTAATGGGAATATCCAATTGATATAGCACTGTTTATTAAAAGATCATTCTACTCCCATTGTAATTCATATGTTGTATAATTCACTATGTCATGGCATTATGACACTTACATTATAAAACAGGTGACTTATGTTGCAGCATCCTCATTCTCACATGGAAACATTTCAAAAGAAAGTTTATACTTAAGAGTGCTCTGTGTTTGATTTTCTTCCACAGTTTTCGGCACTTTGACTCAGGTCAGTACTGGACTTGCTGATCCTCAACCTGGACTGCTTCAGCAATGATAGTTTGCAACAGATCTCTCTCTCTCTCTCTCTCTCTCTTTTCTTTTTCCATTTTCAGATTCTCCCACCAAACATCTGAATATATCCTGCTGATGAGCATTCTGTTGTTTTTCTTTAAGGACTACTGATATGGTTTGGCTCTGTGTCCCCACACAAATCGCATCTTGAATTGTAATACCCATGTGTTGAGGGAGGGACATGGTCAGAGGTGATTGGATTATGGAAACGGTTTCCCCCATGCTGTCCTCATAATAGTGAGTGGGTTCTTACGAGATCTGATGGTTTAAAAGTGCTTGGCTATTCCCCTCTCACTCTCTGTCTCTCCTGCCACCTTGTGAAGAAGGTGCTTGCTTCTCCTTTGCCTTCTGCTATGATTGTAAGTTTCCTGAGCCATGCAGAACTGTAAGTCAATTAAAGCTCTTTCCTCTTGCTGAGCAGAAAATTCTCATTAGATTATGTCTCATTACAATGTCTTATAAAGAGTTAGATACCATGATTAGCTTTATTTTTATTGGTTAAACCTTGTTCACGATTAGACTGCGTAATCTAATGAAATATCTAGCCCTCAAAAGAAAAAAGTCAACAAACACTTTAAGATTTTCCATAAGCTATGTATCCTAGGATGCCCTAATATCTACCAATTATTTCATCATTTTGTGGAACTCAGTGATACTAATATTTGTTCAGAAAAAGTAAAATAGATTATCAAAATTGTATTCAATATAAGGATCAAAATTTGACAACATATATATATTTATATGTCATATAAAATAACATGTATTATAATACTGTATGTTATGTGTTATATATAACATATATACACCTGTATATGGCATATAATATCATTTTATATGTCACATGTCATTTATATATGTTATATATAAATAACATATATTATACATACTATATATTATGTGTATACAATCATGTGTCATTTAATGAAAAGAATACATTCTGAGAGATGTTAGGCAATTTCTTCATTGTGTGAACCTCATAGCATGTACTTCCATAGAGGAGGTATAGCCTACTACACATCTTCGCCATATGGTATAACCTATTCCTCCTAGGCTACAAACCTGTATAACAGGTTCTGTACTCAACATTGTAGCCAATTATAAGACAATTGTAATTGTTTTTATATAAACATAGAAAAGGTACAGTAAAGATAGCATATAAATGATTATTTTAATGGTACACTTGTATAAGGCAGTTACCATGAATGGAACTTGCAAGACTGGAAGTTGCTCTGAGTGAGTCAGTGAGTGAGTGGTGACTGAACATAAAGGCCTAGGGCATTACTGTATACTTTGCTAACACTGTACACTTAAACTACAATAAACTTATAAAATATTTTTTCTTCAATAATGTTATCCTTAGATTACTGTAACTTGTTTACTTTATATACTCTTTTTAACTTTTTGACTCCTTTGTAATAACACAGTCTAAAATACACACTGTATGCTATACAATAACATTTTCTTTTTTGTATAGTCTTATTCTATATCCTTTTCATATTTTAAAGTTTCTTTTCCCTCTTTAAGTTTTTTGTTAAAAATTAAGGAAAAGCACATGCATTAGTCTAGTCTACACAGGGTCAGGATTGTCAATATCCCTTCTTTCTACCACTCCATCTTGTTTCACTGGGAATTCTTCAGGGGCAATAACAGGAAGTGAAATTGTCATCTCCCATGATAACCGTGTCTTCTTCTGAAATACCTCCTAAAGGACTTGTCTAAGGCTGTTTTATAGTTAGTTTCTTTTACAAGTAGAAGGAGTACATTCTAAAATAACAACAAGAAGGATAGTGTAGTAAATACATAAAGCAGTAACATATTTATTATCATTATCAAATATTATATGCTGTACATAATTATATGTGCTATATTTTTATGTGACTGGCAGTGCAGTAGGTTTGTTGACACCAGCATCTCCACAAACCCATGAGTAATGTGTTGCAGTACAACAGCTATGATGTCACTAGGTGAGAGAACTTTTTCAGTTTCATTATAAACTTATGGGACCACCACTGTATATGAAATCCATTCTTGAGCAAAACACCTTTATGTAGCACATGACTGTATGAGAAAGAGAGAGAAAGAGAACTTAGAAATAAGACTTCTTTGTATGCTTCATAACTATTCTTGAAGTTCTTTCTGTAAAAAGTAATTGGTCAAAATCGCACTCCTGAAACAGAAAATAAATAAATAAATAAATACATCTTATTCTAGCCTTTTGAGACATTGCTATCTTGAGGGGAATAAACATTACAACTGTCATAGCCACCTTTCTCAGTGATGGTATTAACCAAGTATGCTAGGTTTTGTTAGTAAACTAAAAAACAAACACGAAATAGAATGGCAAGCTCTTTCTAGTTCTATGAATTACTAGGTTTTTTTTTTTTTTTTTCCTAAACTTTAAAGATCAAGAAAAAGAAAAATACCAAATAAATTATTTAGCTTTTCAGATTAGATAATTAGATAAAACCCAAGAACAAGGAGCACCTTTAGCTAGCCTAGCCTAGACAAAGATGTCTGATAATATTTTAAGGCAAAAGGGTAGTGGAAGAAAACTTTCCCTATTTCAGTGGAAAAGATAGACTCTAGTCACACCTGCAAGTAAGTAGCTACTCGTCTACCTACAATTTCTATTAACAAAAAAGGGAGAAAAATTTCATGCAATTACTCAACTGGAACATTCCATTTCTTATTACTTCCCAGGGTTACACTCCTTACTATAAACCATATGATCCTTCTGTCATTTCTTTTTCAGAGTAACAAAGACATTTTATTGGTAGAAATCCGAGATACCACACAAACACTGCTTTTGCATCACTCAGTTACTGTCTCTCTGGAACTTATCAATATACTTTTATGTTTAGTGATTTTACTCCAATGAATTTGTGGGAACAAGACTTATATGAAAATGATGCGCCATTATAAAGTTTAAACCAGATGACCTCATTCTGGAAATTCCAGAAGATGAAATCTGATCCATAGTTTTGTGATAGCTTAGATGGATCACTCACTCTGATACCTTCCCTACCAACATCTCAGACCTTGAATCTGTTCCCAATAGCCTTTCAGCTAAAGAAAGTTTATATCAGATGAAAGATGCTGAAGCCATAAAGTTATTCATCAATCCATCTATGTCTTACTGAAACTAACCCAATATCCATTAATAAAAAAGACTTTTGAAGACCCATCGTATTACAAACCTCCAAAAAATACTCAAAGTTTCCTATATTAGCCATTGTCATGCCTCTTCTGCCCATCAAAAAGGCAAATGAGTATGGTTACCACCTTGTACAAGATTCATGGACCATTCATTAACAGGTTTGTACTCCCTCACTCCTTGCAGTTTCCAACCATAATACAATTCAAACATTCCTTATCCCTGAGGCAGACAACTTCAGTGGTAGATCCATGTTCAGCATTTTTCTTTAAGTATACCTTTCCATGCAACCTCATGGTACCTTTTTTATATTTCCTTAGGGAAATAAATAATATGTGATAGTTACATTCCACAGATTTACAGAAATGTTCTATTAGTTTTTGCAAATACTGAGCCAGTACTCCACTCTTATATTATAAATGGATGGTTTTCTTCTGTTCTGTGCTTCAGTTTGAAAGTCTTACAGAATTGATTTCCTCTTTTCTGACAAAGATTTTAAAAACAAACTTCAATTGTTTTTAGATAAAATCGCATTTTCTAGGCCACGACAATATGCAAAATGGTAAATCTTGTTGCCTCAAAATTGGAATTATTTTCATTTTCTCTGACCAATTAATAGAAGAGAACTTAGAGGAGATCTTGTTCTCATAAGACACTGTACAAAGAAATGCTAACACTTTTGAACTTAATGACCCTTTATGTATAGTCAAATGAAAGCTGAAAAATCTGAGGCTTTGGCTTGGATAGATTCACAAGAGACTGTCTTCACTAACATTAAGCATATCCTTCAAAATCCCTTTCCTTGGACTACATAATAACCATAAAACTTTTCCTCTATTTGTATAGAAAACATAGGACAAGTTAAGAAACTTTGATTTAAAACAGATCACTAGACATGGCCTTCATCCAGAGCCTTCAGATCAAGACACCTGAATGCAGAAAGCCCAAAACTGCTACAACTATCTTTGTATCTTTCTCCTCTAAATTTTAATGACTTTTAATTCCCTGTCTCTGCTAGTTTAGTGTTACTGATTGCCAAGATGAGATTCTACGAGTTATTTCTTCAGTCTTCTTTGTCTAAACACCAAAGATTAAACCTGTCATTTAGATTACATTTGCCACCAATGAGTCCACACTCAAGCTAAAAGTTTAGTTAATCAGATTGCTGAGTTTGTACCATTTTCCCTAGGAAACTATATGCTTGTGCAAGATAATAATATCACTTTCCTTTCACTATATACTGCTAAAGAGACTTGAAAATAATTAATATTTTAAAAAATCAAAATAAAAAAAGTCAAAATCATTGTAGACTATTATTCCCCGCAAAGAAGTTGTGTGTTTAACTAAATCTAATGATTAAAGGTACCCGGAAACAGGTTCTACAAAAACACCATAAACTTCCTTCTCTTATTCTTCCTTTCTTTAGAGAAAAAAACTTTATTTTTTTCTCTAAACCTTCGGGACAAAATTTGACTATTCATTGCCTTCTACAACCTTATATACTACATTCCCATTTGCCCTATTGCTAGTGTGATTGCCAACTCTACTAAATGCTCTGACACCTTTCAGTTTAGGAGGAAATCTTGTTTATTCTTTTCTATTTGATTCTTATTAAGTTTAACAGACAATTTTGATACTTGCCTGCAACCAGAAATCACTCCAAAGTTTCTGCTTTTCATAAATTAAATTTTATGACAAAGTGTCATAATTTTATGATTCCAACCTTATCAAAACTATGCAGCAATTTAAAAAAATACATTTAACATTCATTTGGGAGGCACTGATCCTAGAAATTCTTCATGAATACAAACAAAGCTATTTGATTAATTCTTCTTGATACTTAAATATAGACTCTGGATCACATTGTTTGAATATTTTCAATCTCTGGGACCCAAGATTACTAGATAATTACTAAATATCTTATTTGATAGCTATTAAAAACTTATAATTTTATGAGTATTTTGGTTTTGTAATAATCTGACTTAATTTCTTTAAATGATAAAACATTATTTCTCTTTTTTTTTTTTTCTTGCAGGTACTGAAACCTTAAATAACTATGGCCCTTATGTAGAAAGGCATGTGTCTAAATTTCCAAGAGAATATTTACTGGAATTTGAAGTTTAAGCCTGAATAAAGATATAACAAACTATGTCTATCAGTGAATACTGGATAGCTGTTTTGTCTCCTAGTATGCAGCTTTGACAGCCATGAGAAAGCTCAGAAACATGATTTATTATGTCATGATGAAAGAAGAAAACATTAATAACCTATGAAACCTGAGTAAGACTGTAAGACTTGGTAAAAACTCAACAAGCTGTGGTGCAATAGAGAAAGACTTTAAATATACTCAGCTCACAAGGAAGTACACGTGTTGACTTAGGGAAAGAAGACTACACACATCTAGCAAGAGATGAATTGGATATTTTCAATGTAAACAAAAGGTTAGGAAAACTAATATGAAATTAGAGGAAAAAGTAAATGTTATGCAAAATTTCTCTTCTCTACAGATTCAAAATAAGAATGAAATCTGTTCTCTTGGCTTAATCAAGACTGTTGACTAAAATGTATTGTCCAACACATTCTGATAATTCTGATACTAATATTTGATTTCTGCATAATTGTTTGCTGTGTTCTCTAAGAGTCTTAAATGCTTCTGTGCAGAAACTCATTGGTCAGATAATTTAAATTCAACTACAAGACGAAAGTCACAAAAAACCCTGATGTCTACAATCACCAGTAAATCTGGGAGCATAATTAATATGAGTGGTATCAATCTAGAATTCTGAACAAATCTAAACGTGATCAAATTAAAATACCCAGCAACCTGTTGAACAATAGTGGGGACTGTGAGAGACCTTGAAGACATAAAAATTGTTCCATTGAAAGCCTTGTATAATATTAGCACCTACCTTTATTTGCCCTGATCCTTCTTGGTAGTCTCACGACTTTAACACCCATGTGGCTGGACACACATTGCTGAAAAAACTATGATTAAACTACAATTACAAATCTTCCCTTTTCCGAAAACTGTTTATGGTCAATTGTTCTCCAATCTAGCTGAATTAATTTTGCTTTTTTCTCTTGCTTAAGCTCTATTAAATTTCATCTGTCTTCTCTAATTTAAACTACATCATTTTAAAGGAAGATTTTATTGATTTTCTTCCTAAATAATTAATATTTTATAATATTGATCTTGCCAATTCATGATCATGGTATATATACTTCTATTTAATTTAGGTCTGTAATTTATCTTAAAATACGTTTGTGGTTTTTAGTTTTGAAGTTTTCCACATTTTTTTGTTAGAAGTTTTTCCTTGGTATTTAATTTGTATGCTATTGTAAATATTATTTTATTAGTAATTTATTTTATTTTTGTTTATTATTACCATATAAAAATAAAATTAATAAAACCTCTTTGCTAAATTTATTTAAATTCACTTATTAATTGTAATATTTATTTTGAAGACTCTTTTGGATTGTCACTATCCACAAACACATTGCCTGTGAATAATGGGAAATTTCTTTTTTTATATTCAAATTATTAATTATGTTTTCTTCTTGTCTTATTACATTAGGTAGGGCCTTTAATACAGTGTTGAAAAATGTTGATAACTAACACTTTTAGCTATGTAAAAAGAAAATTTGGTAATATATCATTAAATATGGTGTTTGCTATGTTTTTTTCTAGTAGATATTGCTCTAAAATTAAAGATGCCCTCTTCTAATCCTACTTTGCTAAGAATTTTCATCATGAATTAACTTTGATTTTTTTGTCAAATGCTTTAGTACATCTAACAAGATGTTCTAATATTTTTTTCTCCTTTTCTTTCTGTTAACATGGTAAATTTGTAGGGTTTTGAATATCAGGCTATTATTATATACTTGGAATAATCCTGTTTAGTCATGAACTATTATCCATTCTATATAACACTGGACTTGATAATTTTTTTTTTTTTTTGAGACGGAGTCTCGCTTTGTCACCCAGGCTGGAGTGCAGTGACACCATCTCGGCTCACTGCAAGCTCCGCCTCCTGGGTTCACGCCATTCTCCTGCCTCAGCCTCCAAGTAGCTGGGACTACAGGCACGCACCACCACGCCCGGCTAATTTTTTGTATTTTAGTAGAGACGGGGTTTCACCGTGTTAGCCAGGATGGTCTCGATCTCCTGACCTCGTGATCCGCTCGCCTCCGCCTCCCAAAGTGCTGGGATTACAGGCGTGAGCCACCGCGCCTGGCCGATAAAATATTTTTTACAATTTTTGCATCTATGTTTAAAAGATAGATGGGCCTATCGTTTTCTTTTCTCTAAAGTTTTGCAGGCGTTGATTTCAAATTTATGTTGGGTTCATAAGACAAATTAGAATACATTTCCTCTTTTTCTATATTCTGGAGAGGTCTGCATAAGTCTAGTATTATTCCTTTCTTGAATATGAGGAAAAAATAACTTTAAGATATTCAGGTTAATAAATTACTTACTAACTTATTTAAATATATAATTTTGTTCTATTTTATTTTATCTTTTTGATAAATTTTGTTTAAATTTCCATTTAAATTATATTTATTTGTTCAAATAGTATTTTATCTGACTAATGTCTGTAGCGTTGTAGGAATGTCTTTTTTTTTTATTAGTTTCATCCGTCTGACCCGTCTTACCAAACTCTTATTAATTTTAACAGTCTTGTTAGAGAAAAAAAATTTTGTTTTTGTTGTTTTTCTCTAATTTGGTTTGTTTCCATTTTGTTAAATTTTTTCTTACTATTTTTTCCATTTCTTTTGGCATTAATTGGCTTTTTCCCCCTAACTTCTTATAATGCACTTATGTATCATTTATTTCAAGCTTTGTTCTCTTAATGGTTCATCTAAACTTACAAATATCCTAATATGTACAGTTAAATTCAATTTCTTAAGTTTAGATGTAATTTTATCATCATTTAATCAAAATTATGTGGTAATTTGTACTGAAAATACATCATTCAGTCATGGGTTTTTAAAAGTTTATTGTTTAATTTCAAACATTTCATGAATATTTAGTTACCCTTTATTATTATTGTTGATGTTGCTTTTAAAATAATTCCACTTAAATTTACATATGGTCAATTTTGGTAAGTATACAATAAATTGAAAGTAATATATATTATATAGATATAAAATGAAGTATTCTAAGTATCCAAATTTGGCCCGATTTCTTCACTGTGTTAATCAGATATTCTACTTGTCTACTAGTTCTGTAACAGTGAAATGTGAATGCTATGAAAATAGCTTCCACTAAGGTTTTGGACTGTCTTTTTCATTCTTTTATTCTGTCAAGCTTTGCTTTATGTATTTTTAAGCTATGTTACTCGGTGTTCATAATTAGAATCCTTCTTGAAGGATTTATTTTTTTACCATTATTAAATATTCCTCTCTACCGTTAGTCATTCTATTTGCCTTAAGGTTTTCTTCCCTGTAATTAATAGCTACAACAGCTTTATTTTAGTCAATGTTTTCATGGTATACTTTGTTTATTTTCATTTTTCTATGTCTTTTATATCTCTTTTATATAACTCTCTTTTATATCTTTTTATATCTTTTATCTCTCTTTTATATCTTATAGACCATCTACATTCATGGGAATTTTCTATACAAACCCTGACTACTTCAAAAGGTTTAATAAAGTATTTTAAAACATTTTAAATAAAAACTATCAAATGCCTCTATATCTCCCTATATAGATGGAAGGATGTATAAAAAGAGATGGAGAGAACTAAATGTAAATTTTCAGACTTTGCTTTTACCCAGTTCAGAACAATGCCATGTGATTGTATCTTTAACCAGAACACCTAATGCTTCCCATCAGATTAGTGCTCAATTATGTCAAAGTGCACTGAGTACTCATTTTAAAATAGATGTCTATTATCAGAGCTACAGAGACAACATGAGGAAATAGATACAAGAGAAAGCAAATCTAGACATTTATTTTTACTGATATACAGAAAGAAGAAGAAGGCTCAGAATTCATCTGCATAGGATATTTTTTTCTTCATTACAGCAAAACTCTTTGTTAAATGTTTTGAATATAAAAGTCAAGTTGATAAATGCTAAGGATTCTTTCTACTCCATAGCTACCATAACTAGTCAATTGTTAAAACTACAAATGATTTCTACATTTCCTCTTGAAAGGTAGTTCATATAGGAGTTATTGAAGTGGGATATACTAAATCTAAGTTTACGTTCAATGCCCTGTGGTGATGTAGGGATTTTTAGCCTCTTTGAGAGTGAGGGGTACTGTGGTTGAGTTTGGTTAGAATTGTTCTAGACAGTTTTGATTATAATACTTCAAAGGGGGACATTATACTGCAGGATTCTTGAACTCAACATATTGGAAGATTTATTTCACAGTGTTGTGTGTAAATGCCAAATAAGTACACTGCTAAACCCTTATTACCTTTCCTTAAGAAAGTAATCATAGAGTAGCTAAAGAATTTGTGGGTCTCATGGAGACTAGAGATAAACACCGATTGGTTCAGAAAAATGCCTCTTTGAACTTGTTGTAACAGAGTGCTCAAACAATTCTCACATAAAATATGTGGATTGTAATTATGTTGATAATATCTCCACAGAGGTAGAAAATGCAGTTCTATATTTTAGGTTAACACATCATAGAGATAACAAATGAGACATAATATTGGACTAGATATCAACATGGGCCAGTATTAATTCACCATTAGTTTAATAAATAGGAGTTTCTTTAATAATCGTTCTTGTTAAAATTATAATTCCAGGAACAAAAATCTAACAAAATTCCAGAAAATTTATAAAATCTTTTGGAAAATGAACAATATGATATTTTGTTTGAGTTTGTATTTCTGTTTTTAAACAATCCACATAAAATAATAAGTAATCAATTAACCTAATTGTAATAAAATTCTGAAGGGATGTTATTTCATAATCAACAATTCCAAAGACACTCTTGTTCTATCATTTTATACTATTTTATGGTTACTTCCTTTGTAGGTACGTATTCTGTAGATGCTAAAATATTAAGTTTGAATTTGAGATTTATAAATAAAACAGCATATGTATAATAGCACATCCTCCAGATAGTTTCATTTACCAGACTAGAGAACTAGCATTCATTAAGCAGCTACGGTGTGCCTGCTTTGTGCTTGCTCTTAAAAATATTACCTTATTCAATTTTCCTTACAATTCCTGTAAGTATTATATAATAATATTCCCACTGTTTTATATAGAATAACTGAGCTTTGGGAGGTTATCTTATACAAACAAGTAGAAAGGGTTAGAGACTAATTTTCATCTAAGACTTCCTAAAACTACAATTGTTACACTTTTTTCGTAAGAGAGCAAAGACCTCTTGGAAGGGGTGGACTTCAAAGTAAGACTGTAGCCCCTCTCTCCTAGTAAAAACAATTACTTGGTAGAGTTTGACCCATATATAAAACAAACCTAGAATAAATTATTTATTTAAACTGATAAGTTTCTGCCTTAATTTGCTTCCACAGAAATGTTAGTATGAGTACTTGGCTTAAAAAGAAGAATATTGTCCATCTAACTCGAATTTCAATTTATTCTTCTCTAAAAATGTTCAATGTCTGTCACAGGTTTCTCCCCTAAATAATTGAATTTAAGAAGGTAAATAATAAAGTGAGCTAAAAGAAAAAGTAGGCCAGATTAACCTCTTTAGAACTTTATATTCTGTTAACAGGGGTGGATGAAATACCAGAATTCTCTGAAGCAAATAATAAAGTTTCAAAACACCTGAATTTTTTGGGGGGATGGGAGAGACACAAAGCTCAGTTTTTTAGCTTCCTCAGTTGTTCTTTTATGATGTGGTAAGATACAGTGCCTGTATTCACTCAATAGAGATAGAAAAAAATAATAATAAAATTCAACACCCCTTCATGATAAAAAAAGAAAATCTCAACAAAGTAGACCTAGAAAGGCCATAACTAGGTTGGGTGCAGTGGTGCATGCCTATAATCCTAGCACTTTGGGAAGCCAAGGTGGGTGGATTGGTTGAGTCCAGGAGTTTGAGACCAGCCTGGACAACATGGCAAGACTTCAGCTCTTTAAAAAAAAAAAAAAAAAAAAAAAAAAAAAAAGAAAGAAAGAAAGAAAAAGAAAAAAGAAAAGAAAATAAAGATTACACCTCAAAATAATAAAAGCCATATATGAGAAACAACTCACAGCCAAATCATACTGAATAGTGGAAAGTTGAAAACATTCCCTAGAGAACTGTAAAAAGACAAGTATGCCCACTTACACCACTTGTATTCAACATAGTACTGGAATTCCCAGCCAGAGCAGTCAGGCAAGAGAAGAAAGTAAAGGAAATTCAAGTTGGAAAACAGAAAGTCAGACTATCAGAGTTTGTTGATAATATGATCGTATAGCTAGAGAATCCTAAATACTCCTCCAAAAGACTCCTAGATTTGATCAATGAATTCAGTAAAGTTACAGATTACAAAATCAATGTATGCAACTTATTAGCACTATTATCGTCATGACCAAGTTGATAATTAAATCAAGAACTCAATCCCTTTTACAATAGCTGAAGAAAAACAGTAAAATACCTAGAAATATACATAACCAAGCAGGTAAAAGATCTCTACAAGGAAAATTACAAACACTGCTGAAAGAAATCAGGGATGACACAAACAAGTGGAAACACATTCTCTGCTCATAGATTGGAAGAATCAATGTTGTGAAACAGATCCTACTGACCAAAGCAATCTACAAATTCAATGCAATTGCCATCAAAATACCAACATTGTTATTCACAGAATTATAAAAAACAATCTTAAAATTAATATGGAATCAAAAAGAGCCTGAATAGCCAACACAATCCTAAGCAAAAAGAAGAAACCTGGAAGCATCACATCACATTACTGGACTCCAAGTTATACTATAAGACTACATAGATAGAAACACAGTATGGTCCTAACATAAAAGTAGACACAGACCAATGGAACAGAATAGAGAGCCCAGACGTAAAGCCAAATATTTATAACCAACTGATCTTCAACAAAGCATACAAAAACATACACTGGGGAAAGGACACTCTTATTTAATAAATGGTGCTGGGAAAATTGGCTAGTCATTTGTAGAAGAATGAAAGTGGATCCCTATCTCTCATCTTATACAAAAACTAACTCAAGATGGATCAAAGACTTAAATCTTGCCATCATAGTATAATTTTGGAAAATATTAGTTCCTTTTGTATCATAAGCAATTAATAAATTCTGATTGAATATCTGATTGATACCTATTTTATAGAGAATATTATATTCAAAGGCATGGGTTACATTACGTTTGTATCTTCTATAGGGTCTCACATATACAAGGTATTCAAGAAATATTTGTTAAAATGAAGTATATTTTATTGTTTCATATTTTATATATGTTTTTACAATTAGCTTTTCCTATGCCTTGATAAATATATCATTATTATTTAATGTCTGATAATGTATGTTTAATTAAATATATTATATACTTCTAAAATATAATTCATATGTTTGATAATATATTAAAAACATGCATAGAATGTGTAATAATTTTTATCATGAACAACTGAATGTCAATGTCTATTGATTTAGTCTTAAATCATATACAACTCATACCATATATAATTCTGTTCCACTCTAAAACCATCTATATGTTTTCATATGTTTTTAAACAAACTTAATACTTGCAGCAAGGTTGCTGCTCAGTTCAGTCATTTTCTCCTATTTGTACTTGCATTATTGCTTTAATTTGCTATTCTGTTATCCTTCGGTCCCTATATCCTTATTTTACATGTATGAGTTTATTTTTTCTTCTAGAGTAAGTTTCAAAAATTCCAGGAAACTGAGTAGTCTGTTGTACCTTATGGTTCTAAACCACTGCTGTTTGTATTTACTAACTTTTCCATTATCTTTTAGGCATTTCTTGATTGTTTCACAATCTAAATGCTGGTTTTGTTTACACCACGTTTTTTTTTTTTTTTCTCTGAGCACACTATCCTGGACAGAAGTTCTGCAATTTATTGCTGTTTTGTTTTTCATCCTTGAAGTTCAGTTAAATTTGGTATTAAACTAAAAGATAAAATGTGAACATAGAAAATTGAACAAATAGAATTATTGTGTACTATAAAATTTTTTTCTTTAAATATTGGTCACTTGCTTTGTTTATATTAAGAATATATCTTTAGCCCATTTAACAGAATGTGTATGTTACATACTTTTGAGGGAATATGGTTGAAAAATAAAATTTCTTCTCATCCTAGAAAATTCTCCACAAAGGTAGAAGAAAAGAAAATAATTTTCTTTTATTTCTTTTAATTGAAGCATTAAAGCAGAATATTGTGTGTATCACAGGCAATCTGCTAGATGATAAAGAAATAAAAAAATCTCACTCCTCTATGTAGCTAAGCAGATTCAATCCATTGCATACATGGTCTAAGAATAAATGATAACTAATGGTCAAATAAGAGGACTTGACAACACTATTTATCACACATAGCTCATCGTAAATTCATCTGGTAATTGAGGTGACCATTTCTGTTAGCTAAATGGTTTTCTTCAAAGAAAGAACAAATTTCTCACGATTTTATGGCAGGAAATTGTTTTGAAACAAGGAACTCTTTTGAGTTAGGTCCTATCCTGCCACAAAAAAATGGGAGATAGCACCACTCTTCTTGATAATTACATTTCAGAAATGGTGCCCAGGTCATTTAAAAAGACATTCTTGGTCTGTACAGCTAACAACAAGCTTATTTAGGTTTTTGAAATATTTATGTGCATCTCAAAGGGACAGAGAAAGGATTTGTAATTGCAAGTATTTTTTAATAAAATGACTTGAAAGAAAAGAGGAGGATACAGGAGAATTACCGGAAAATTCCCCTTCCCTCCCCCAATTTGTATTCATCATTACAACACCCTTGGGCTATATATGATTCTTGCCAATAAAAATTTACAATAAGTTTAGGGACATGTGAAAAATTTTTGAGATAATCTCCTGTCTGAAGGATGTAGAATATTTTTTGGTTCTCCTTTACTTTTCCTTCCATTTGGCTTAGAATCTAACTGGGGAATAAGAGATTCCTCCTGCATCTATTCCGCATTTGCAGGGGAATATCTGTTGAATGAATTGGTGAAGACAACTTTAACAAGATTTTCATGCAAACACTCAACTATACTCTATTTGGTGCTGGTAGATTGTCTTCTGTATTCTGACATTTTAAAATCTCTTTTAGATGAGTTCATTCTAACGAAAGACATATTTATATACTTTATTTATATAAATCATTTAACAAATATATTGATCTTAATTCTTCAAAGATTTCTATTCCACAAATAATAACTAGAGCATTTTTTTTTGTGCAAAGTATTGTTCTAGATTGTATGAACATAGTATTTCTTGCCATTAAGGTATCCTGCATTCTTCAGAATTTTGAAACAGATGCCTTTTAAAAGTCATATATACAAAAAAGAAACAAAGAAATTTGTGTATACATAAAAGTCTATTTTAAGTAAGGAGCCAAGACAGATGATCCTTTAAAAAGCTCTTAAGTAACTGAAACGTCATTTTATTAATACAATCATTGTACAAGAGTTAATTTCTTGTCCCTGAGAACAGTCTAACATTTATCCTATTTAGGCTTGCTTTGTTCTTTTTCTTTGGTGAAATTATACTTTTCAGTGACCACAGTCAATTGTTAGGCAGAAAGAGATAGACAACTGAATAAAAATATTAAATATTTATGATTTGAAATTCCCATATTATTCAAGACTGTTAAGGTGATGCCTTTTAGTAAAAACTCATGATTTTTTTAGCCATCAAAATGTATCTTTCTCTGGGATTTACTATCACAGGAGTTTAAAAGAAAAATAACCTTTCTTTTGTCACCTGATGTTAGTTAAAATTCCTGCTTTAGTGTACTCCAAAATTAAATACAAAGCACAAAATTCTACTGTGGTTAATAACTGTAATTGATCACACAAAATAAAAAGAAATATGAATTCTATATGACAAAACCAGATAATTTCCCATGTGATGCTTTCAGTCTTAAGAAAGGTTTGAGAATTTCTATGCTTGTGATATTAGAAGCAGTTGTTTTCAAATTTTACCTTACATCAAAATCACTGGGAAAGTTATTAAAACGTAGAAACCTGCCTCATTCCCAGAAGTTCTAATTTAGTAGGTCTGGGCAGTAATTTGCTTTTCTGACAAGTTTCTAGGTGATGCTGATGCTGCTGGTCTGGAAACCAATCTTTGAAGATCACCTAGGATTAGAAACTAGGTGACTTATATTGAAGTATCACTTGCATAACAATCTCACTATTAGTAATTAATAATAAATTTTCATAAAATTTATTTTATTTGTATCTTACATTAACTGAAGAACAGCACTTCCCTATGTTAAGAATGGTATTGTTTTCATTTGATGTGGCTTTGTGGAAAAATTGTAGAAAAAAATGTGGAAAATAAAGCCTATTTTGGGGATAACTATGGTTTTATGTTATATATTTTAAGGTGCTGAGTGGTATTAAGGTTTGTAGGAAAAACAATTCATGTTTAATGCAGTTGATGGGCTTGATATTAAAGGAAGGGAAGAGTGTGAAGAGTTTAGTGAACATGGCAGTTCCCAGTATTACAGAGTTTTATATCCTGAAAGACAAGTGTCAACACATTCCTCACATTTGTTTTTACGATTTATTTATTTTTCTTTTCTTTCTGTAATGAAAAGCATAAACTGCATTTGAAGGGTCCTATATGATATCAAAACACAACTAAACGTGAAATTTCAAAAGCCCTTTAGTTGTTGTTCCAAGGAAACTATTTTCAACAAGAAACCACAATGTCATATTTAATCAACAATGAACAGAAAAGTGGCAAGACCAGAAGAAATAAAGGAATAATCTTGCTTAATGAAACCAGTTCATCCCCCTTATTATGAATATCATATTTCTATAGATATTCCAAAGATATCCTGGGCTTAGAAAGTAGAGTCAAAATTAACAGCAATTTTCAAGGAACCAAACCACCCTTAACAAAGACCTTTTCGTGGTTTCATTTCCCACTCTTCACCAAGGTGTCTCTATAATTTTTATTACTAGCATTCTAATTTTGACATTTTTTTTGCATAATAGTTTGATAATAATTATGTAGAAATTTATCCATTTATAAAATCTCTAATCTTGCTTTACAAGCAAGAACCTAAAAAATCTATGCGAAAACTCTACATACTCTATTACGTATGATGTGTACTATGAAAAAAGCACACAAGGAGATCCCTTATGAATCAATAACTTATTTTCTTAACTTTAAAATTGGTTTTTCGGCCAGGCGTTGTGGCTCACACCTGTAATCCCAGCACTTTGGGAGGTCAAGGCAGGCAGATCACTTGAGCTCAGGAGTTCGAGACAAGCCTGACCAGCATGGTGAAACCCTGTCAGTATTAAAAATACAAAAATTAACTGGGCTTGGTAGTGCGTGCCTGGATCCCCAGCTACTCAGAGGCTGAAACACGAGAATTGCTTGAACCCAGGAAGCAGAGGTTGCAGTGAGCCAAGATTGGGCCACTGCACTCCAGCCTGGGTGACAGAGCAAGACTCTGTCTCAAAAAAAAAAAAAAAAAAAAAAAAAAAAAAAAAAAAGAGAGATAGCAACCTACTCTTTTCTCTTTCCAGAAGGCAGTTGCTTCAGTGCAATTTGCTGAATAGTCTATCCTTCCTTCATTTAGTTTTTTCAATTTACCAGGAACCCATACATTTAGAAAACCTGAGCAATGTTTAACAAAGTAGAAAATAACCCATACTCAATGATTTATGGTAAATACATACAACTCCTGTTTGTTTTATTTTACAGAACTGTCTTAGACAATCCTAAATTTTACACTTTTGGAAGAATTGTAGAATCAATTCATCAAGATTTCTCCCATCGAAAAACTACTTGGATTTTTAGATATAACTGTATTATCCATATATTTTAATTTGGAGAATTAGACATTTCCAAATTGAGCCTTAACACTCAAAAACATGAACATCCCTTCATTTATTCAAATATTATTTATATCTTTCAATAATACCTTACAATTTTCTCTCTAGAACTCTTTTATTTCACTGAACAGCTTTAAACTATTGTTTATTATAATATTTACTTTATTATGTTTTCTATATATGAAATAGATGTGTACACAAGATAGAAATTTTAAGGAACTACTTAGTGCTTTTTTGATAAATGTAGTATATAGTATTCATTTGGAGTTAAAGTATTGGACATATAGCTTGTGTTTACATCAAATACAATAATAGTGGCTCTCAATGGGGACATAAAGGGAAAAACCTGAGATGAAGAGGAACATAGAGGACTACAGCTTTACCTACAATTATTACTTCTAGAAGGACAGAATGATCTGAAATAAATATATTGTTTCTACTTTTGAATAGTGAGTGTATGTGTAGTAATTGTGTAGCTGCAATTATCTTTGATTTTCCATGAATTAAAAAAGAAACATAATAAGGCAGGGCTTTAAAAGTTTAATATAATTATATGAAATAAATAAATAAAAAGTTAGAAATGGAATATGTCAACTGTGTATTAGCCATTGTTGCTTTATCTAAGAGATATATTTTCCAGTTACAAGAGGAAGAACTTTTCAGGGTCAAAACACGGTTTTCCATATTATACTTAAAATCCTAGATGGATACAGTACACTGTTCAGTGTCAACAATCTCCACTCGACCTGTCAGTGAGGGGCCAGTTAATAGCCCCATGCTTCACGTCCTTGCACATCTTACATAACTGACATTCTTACACCTGTGCTGCGCTGTGCTTCTTCTCAAACATTTCCACAATAATTTCTGAAACCCCTGTTCATTAAAAAGAGATCCTCCTTTAACCTGCAACTTTTCACAGAATTCTTCCTCCTTGTCCTTGCCTAAGGCTAACACTTGTCCTTTCCCCCTCTGAAGCTTTCTTAAGAGGAGGAGGGTATTCATTCTTCCGTACTTTATGAACCTCTGGACAAAGAAGTAATTCCATTAGTATTCTTTCAGTGTTTCATTGTCACGTCTAGATAATTTTTTTAAAAAATCCAAAAATAGCATAGATTCTGGGGCCTGAAGTCTTAACCATTTTTTATCAATGACTTATTGGACAATTAATAATTCTGTGTCTCCATGCCCTCATATGAAAAACAGAGAGATACAAAACAGTTAACTTGTAGACTTGTGGTCAGAATTAAATGAATTAAAACACATAAAGGACACACAAAGTGGTTTTTAAAATGTAACGTGATTACAAGGTTTACACATATATTTATTATTACAATGCCTACTAGAGGAATCCAATCTGAATCTTTTAATTTCCACCATTGATTTCATACATGATCTCTGCAACAGCACAGAATCTCAAATACTTCTTTTTCTCAAAAATAAAACTCTATTTCCTTTTCGTTTCCTCCATGGACAATTCTAGCCATTTATTTCATATATTCTCTTGTGATATAATTTCAGACAAACTACAGACTTATCTACTCCATATTTGAATGATGATTTGCTACTGATTTACATCTATATTATATAAATGATATATCAACATTAAAATACTGATTGGCTCTAACTAGAAGAATTAAGAAAAAATGCTTATGAAAAGATGGTTTCAATTAGATAGCTACTAATTTTTAAATGTATAGAATGAAGAGAATTTTAAGGAAATACATGAAACATGGTATGAAGAAAACTACGTTTTTTCTTACCTATAAATAAAAACAGCTTACATTAAGATGGAGATTTAGATGTATTGTACTATAGGTGAAGGCTCCATGGCTCAAATGAACTAATTTATATTCCAGTAAACAGAACGAAATCTCATCCTATAGGAGCTGTGGCATATTAAATAATTTTTGTGGTCTCCCCAGAGTCCACTAAATCAGAATAAAGATCAAAACCAATAAAAATAATTATGGGCCTAGAGATTTTATCTATAGATTCATTCTCCACTATAAACTAAAAAAGCTTACTAGAAGTTGGATAAAGTACTCATGTATATTAAGATAAATATCTTTGGTTTGAAGCTTTCTAGATTATTCCCCTTGAATGTATAATAAAGATAAGGTACACATGCAACCATTATAGAGTCAAGACACTTGCTCTGATATCCTCAACTATTCAAACAAGAATTCCGTGCTGACAGCAATCCTAAATTGGCACTGATTCTGTGATACTTCCTAAAACATAAAAAAATTAAATTGGACCAATTTGATATTTTACACTTGTTTTGTAAAAGTTTAAGTTTGCTACGTCTATTTCCAATAAAAAAGTAAATTAGAAACCAGGTCTCAAAGGTTGCTCTGGGTTTTTTTCTGATTGGCTAAGCTAATAAAAAGTAATGTTTTCAAAATTGCAATAACAAAATTAGTCATCCAGTCTTGATAATTTTTAAATAAGAATTAGTGTTTCTCAAAAGGTAGTCTGCAGATACTAATGTGCCCTCAGAACTGTTCCAGGGTATCCATGAAGGTAGGACAATTTTCCTATAATATTAAAACATGATTAGCCTTTTTGACTGTGATGACATTTGCACTGATGGTTGTAAAGCAATGAAATATAAAGCTCTGGGTCCTTAAGCCTGAATTAAATAACTGTTCTAGTAATCACTGAATTCTTCACAGCAGCAAATTTGAAATAATAATAAAAAAAAACAGTTTCACTTGAGAATAACTTTGATGAAACAATACAAAAGTACTTATTTCATTAGAAATCAGTCATCTGGTACAATTGTTTTCAATATTTTATGTGATAAAACAGCATGGACACACAAAACCCTTCTACTCAGACCTGAATTACCATGGTTGCCTGAAGGAAAGTATTTTGTAGTTTGAACTGTGAGTGGACCCAGCTACATTTTTCGTGAAATACCATTATACTTGAAAGAACTATAAAAGACAAACTACAGTTTTAAGTTTTGGATATTGGACAAACATTTTCTTCAATATGAATTAAATGAATCTACTTTAAAAAAATAAATTTTTGTGTGATTCTTTAAGGGGTTTTTGTTTTGATTTCTTTTTTGACACAGGGTCTTGCTCTGTGCTCAAGCTGAAGTGCAGTGGAATGATCTTAGCTCACTGCAGCCTTGAACTTCTGGGCTCAAACAATCCTCCCACAGCAGCCTCCCAAGTAGTTGGGACTATAGGCACATGCCACCACACCTGGCTAATTCATTTTGTTTTTTGTAGAAAGGGGTCTCACTATTTCCCTGGCTATTCTCAAACCCCTGGCCTCAAGCAGTCTTCCCCACTTCAGCCTCCCAAATTGTTGGGATTACGGGGATGAGCCACTCCATCAGGCCTATTTGGGGTTAACAATGAAATTTGAGCTTACAAGTAAAACATTAGAAATTTGGAAAATACATTGTCACCATCATGAGCTTAATAGTTTGCCAATACTTAGAGACTTTACTAATGAGATCAATAGTGATAAAAATGAACGTGATTTAAGTTTTAGCTTGAACAGTGAAGTATGTCAGCAGTTGGGAGATATGGATAGTTCTGTGAAACTATATTTTTCAAATGAACAATTATCCATAAAAAGTGCATTCAAAATGTAAGACGGAACAATGGATTTTAATGTAATAAAGTACACAAAGCTCAATGTTATAGTTTCGGAATCCACATTGCAACTAACTTTAAGAAAGTACTACTTCTCTTGTTTTGGTACAGTAACAAAAAAAGTCCTTAACTGTGTGAAAAGCTATTAAAATGCCCTTCACATTTTAATATGTATTTGAGGCTGAACTTGATTCACATTTAAACCAAAATAAAACACTGTGTTAGATTAATTGCAAAAGAGCAGAAACCAACTGTCTTCCATTAATCCCAACATTAAACAGGCTTGCAAAATTATAAAATAATTCCAATCTTCTCAATTTTTTTGATTTGGAAAATATAGTCATTTTTTATTTAAAAAAAGACTCTTTATGTTAACATCTGTCCATTTCTTATTTTATATTAAGATAAAATAGAAAATTTTAAAAAAGATTGTGTCATTTAATAGCAATACATATAGTACTCATATACAAAAGCATTTAAGGATCCTTAATTATTTCTAAGAGTATAAGGGAGTCTTTAGAGCAAACCGTTTGAGAAACACTGGTTTAGGTCAATGCCATGATCAATCTCTTTCTCAGCCCTAACATCAGTGGTTTTTCTCCGGGAGCTTGAAATTTTACTGGTTCTCTGCAGTAATATCAGAAATGACAATTTTCTTTAGACCCTACGGCATGTGATTTTAAACGATTTTTACTCTTTACTCCAGAAGTGCTTCCTAGTGTCTGTCTGACTTATGGTTCAATGATGTCATTATTCCAAATACTTTTCTGTTCCCATGCCACCACAACAAGATTTGCACATCAAAATGTCATATTACTTTTTCAGTCACATTCCTATAATAAAGTTGCTATTTTAAAGCCAAAGAATTTTATATGTAGTTTTATTAAATCAAGTTTTGATTTGATTCATTGTTCAAGTTCATTCACATTTTTGACTGGATTTTCTATCATAATGTTAATGTCTGCTAACACAACGTTTTAGTCACTCTATTAGAAGCTGTTTTATAGGTTGTCAGTAATGAATGTCACTGGTAAATTGTTCATCAACAGTGGAATCAACAATACTATTATTAATAGCACATTACAACATCTTACAAGAAGAAGAAGAAAGAGGAGGAAGATGAGAGGAAGAGCAGGAGGAAGAAGAGGATGAAAAGAAGAGAGACTGTCAAACTTTTTTTTTTTCTGGGTATCGTATTACATACCATCTACTAGTCTAAGAGAGAATGTGAAGTTTGCTCTGACTCTGACAATTCTCCAGTGAATCCACCATGGATTTTTGTGATGCCTATGCCATTATTTCTGAGGTTTTACAGCATTTTAAGAAGCATTAATGTCAAACTTCTTAGTATGTTGCTTCCTGTTGCTTCCAGGAGACTTCTATACTCAATAAATACTTTTTAACAATATAACTTCTTTTAATAGCTTATTTTCCAAAACTTCCTATTTTTACTATTATTTTGTAAACATTACCAATAGTATTTTGTTTTGTTTTGTTTTGAGACAAAGTATCACTGTTGCCCAGGCTGGAGTGCAGTGATGCGATCTGGGCTCACTGCAATCTCCGCCTCCCAGGTTCAAGTGATTCCTCTGCCTCATCCTCCCGAGTAGCTGGGACTACAGGCACCCGCCACCACGCCCAGCTAACTTTTGTATTTTAGCAGAGACGGGGTTTTACCATATTGGCCAGGTTGGCCTCGAACTCCTGACCTCGAGATCTGCCCACCTTGGCCTCCCAAAGTGCTGGGATTACAGGTGTGATCAACCATGCCCAGCCACCAATGGTAATCTTTACTCACCTCTATAAACCTCCCAGTGAACTTGAATATAATATTTAAAATAATTTATAATTTTTGTATTCGTATTTTGTCCTATTCAGACATCCACAATTTCCCAATGTCACTTAGTATAATGTTATTCCAAGTCTTGCCTGTGGAGACATGGAAAGCACTAGGGTACACAGACTATAACATGGCCCCCAGTGATCCCTGTCCCATGCCCTCATAGACTTCCTTCCCCTCTTGTGTGGGCTTCACTTATTGATTAACTTCTATTGAATAGAATATGATAGAGATGATAAAATGTCATTTCCAAAATTAGATTATAAAAAGACCGTGGTTTCTGTCTTGGACATACTCTCTCACACTTTCTTTTGTGTTGTTCACCTTGGAAAAAAATCAGCTGTAATGTTGTATGGTATCCCTGTAGATAGGTCCAGGTGGTGAAAGGTCAAGTCCTACCAATAACCACATAAGTAAACTTGGAGGCAGACCTTCCTTTCTGCAATGGATCTCTGAAAGAGGATTACAGCCACAGTTGAATGCTTGAGAAAAACTTCGTGATCTATCTGGAGCCAGTGGTTCTTGGTTAATTCATATTCACATAGATACTTGACTGTCAAAAACTGTAAGACAATAAATATTTATAGTTTTAAACTGCAAAGTTTTGGTGGCAATTTGTTACAGATTGTCAATGTAGGCACTAAGTGGCAGATTCTACACTTTCTTAATGTAGAATCTGAATTTTACATTGCCTTCACCATAGGTTTTCATAAGTTATATCAACAACAAAAGAGCCAGCTAAACAAGTCATAGAAAGTCAAGTAGAAAATTCCAAATTATCTAGCTGTATCTATAGCATTAATAGTGTTGAAATTAAGTCAAAAATCCTATCTCATTTCACTGTAGTCCCTCTTGTCTTTAATCAGGTGAATGTACATGTGAGAGTCTGTTTCTTGAGTCTATATTCTGTGTTATTAGTTTGTTGATATATCCTTGTTCTAATACTGCATGTACTGTTTTATTTCCTTATATACTTTTTTATAAGTCTTGATCTCAGGTATTCTATCAGTTATGATTATCTTCTTTAGTATTTATTGTTTTGTCTAGTCAAGGTTAAATGCACATTCATATTAATTTAACAAACAGCTTGTCATTTAAAAAAATTGTTGAGAATCTGATTGAGATTAAATTTTATATATGCATATAGAATATATAATATTCTATATATAGAGAGAGAAGATTTTTATGTTAACAGTATAGAGTCCTCTAATTAGTAGACAATGTCTACTAGACACATTGTTCACTTAAGTCTTTGAAGTCCTTTAATAATGTTTCGTTGTTTCCAATATAAAGGATTTATATAAGTTTCGCTAAATACATTACTAAGTGTTTGATGTTTTAATGCTACTATAAGTAATAACCTTTAAAACTTTTATTATTTATTATTGGTATATAAAAATAAAAATCATTATTATATATATTGGCCTTGTAGTGAACTATTTTTTTCTATTCCCTTATTAATTCTGATACTATATCTGTGGATATATTTGGATATTCTACATAAATAAGCATAAATATTTCTTCTGCAAATAATTACAGTTTTATTTTTATTCCCATTTTCGTGTATTTTTTCCTTGTTAGATTTGCTATTTTATCTCAAGGATAAAATTAAATAAAAATAGTAATGGGCCATTATTGTCTCATTAGCTATCTCAACTTCTAATAACACTGCAAAGTAGGATGTTTGCAATATTATTTTAAAGGCATTACTTATTAAATTAATATATTTATGATCTGTTTCTTGATTACTATGAGTTTTAATTATGAATTGAATAATAAATATATTATTTTTCTGTATCTATAGATTTTCTTACATTATTATATTTCCACATTTAATTTATTAAAAATGATATTTATTGTGTTTTAAATATAAACCTCATTCATATTTCTGAAATAAAAAACAG
>NW_016809781.1:85895-88902 GCF_001698545.2 Rhinopithecus bieti | reverse complement strand
CCAGATTCTAGAGCTCTCTTCTCTGTGACTTGTATCTTTCCAGGACTCTTTCTCTTAATTTTCATCTGTTCTGACAAACTTGAACTCATTACCCTGAAGCCTTAATTAATAATAAGACACATTTCTTCCTTCATTTTAGCTACCACAAGCTGTATGAACAAAGATGTAATTTCAAGGGAAATGCCATATAAACACGGACTCATTCAGGATAGATAAGTTAAGAGGTTAAAATTTTCCACTTTCAGCTTGTTTTTATTCTGCCTTGTGTGCCTTCAACTTTTTAAACTGTATTTTTTCCGTTATTTATAATTATTACCTCCAGAAGGGTTATTTTGTATAAGCTATTCTACTGTTATGAGCACTGAAATTCTTTTGGACTTTTTTATTTTTTCTTAATTTTTAGACTTTATGTACTAGAACAGTTTTTTGCCTAGAAAAAAATGAGCAGTTGATACCATTCCTATAAAACCCCTCTAACCCTTTCTCACAGTTTCCTCTATTATTTACATTTTGTATTAGTGTGGTATAGTTGTTACAACTGATGAACTAATATAAACACATAATTATTATTTAAACTACATAGTTTATATTGCTTCATTCGTTGTGTTCACAGTTCTATAGATTTTGACAAATACATGTCATGTATTCAACTTTACGATATTATACACGAAAGTATTACTGTCTTAAAATTCCACTGTGCTCCAATTATTAATTATTCATCTCCTTCCCCCAAGTCCCTGGAAAACCACTGATCTACTATTCCTATAGTTTACCCTTTTCCAGAGTGCCATATAGTTGGAATCATATAGTATGTAGCTCTTCAGACTGACTTCTTTGATTTAGAAATGTTCATGTAAGGTTCTACCACGTCTTTTCATATCTTGATAGCTCATTTCTTTTTATCACTGAATAATATTCCATTGTATGGATATACTAGCTTTTTATCCTTTCATATTCTGAAGTACATCTTGGTCACTTTCAGATTGAGGTAATTATGAGTTAAGCTGCCATAAACACTTATGTACTGGTTCTTCTGTGGATATATTTTCAACTCATTTGTGTAAATATGTAGGACAATTGTGGAGTACAGAGTAAGACATCTTTAGTTTTGTAGAAAACTGTCAAACTGTCTTCCAAAGTGACTGTACTACCTTGCTTTCTCAGCAGCAATGAATGAGAATTCCTGTTGCTCTGCGGGTTCATCTGCATTTGGTGTTGTAAGTGTTTTTTTATTCTAGCCATTTTATAGGAGTATATATTTTTAATTATTATTTTAATTTACAATTTCCTGATGAAGTACGATGTTGAAAACTTTTCACATACTTTTGCATTTTGAATGTATTTATCATATATAAATATATATATATATTTGCTTTATCATATATATATATATTTACAAATACTTTTCCTAGAATGTGGCTTATATCTTTATATTCTTAACAATGTCATTCACAGACTAGAATTTTTTGTTTTATTTTAATAATATCCAACTTCTTTCATTTTTCTGTCATGGGTCAAGGTTTTGGTGGATGATTCCACCAATCCGCAGTATGGTCACCTGCATTTTCCCGGTGTTATATTTTAGAAATTTTACAGTTTTTCATGTTATGTTTAAGTCTATCATTAATTTTGAATTAAACTTTTGAAAATATAAAGTTAGTGTCTAGATTCATATTTTTTGCATCTCTCTTCAGCTTCATATTTAAAGCAGGTTTCTTATATACATTGATGATTATCTCTTTTTTTATCTGCTCTGTCGTTCTTTGTCTATTAACTTTCGTATGTAGACCACTCACATTTAAAGTGAGTATTGATATAGTTGTATTAATATCTACCTTTTAAAAATTATTCCAGTCTTTGTACTTGTTCCCTTATTTTTTAAAAATATTTCCCTCTTTCCTGTCTTCTTTGGCTTTGGTTTAGCATATATATGATTCCACTTTCTCTTCTCTCTTAGCATATAGATTATTCTTCCTTTTAATTTTTTGGTGATTTTCTTATGGTTTCTAATATCAATTTATAAATAAGTCCACTTTCAAGTGACACTGTACCTCTTTATGGATAATGCAGGTTCCTTTTAATAGAATATTCCTGATTTCTCCCTCCTCTACTTTCTGTCATTTATTTTACTTACAAATAAGCTATATTCAACCAATACATTATTACTGTTATTAGTTTGAACAAATAGTTATCTATTAGATTAACTAATAAGACAATTATAAGCTTTTATTTACTTTATTTTTTAATGCTCTTCTTTTGTTTTTGAAGATCTGAGTTTCTGACTTACATAATTTTCTTACTATCTGAAAAACTTCTTTTAACATTTCTTGAAAGGCAGGTCCACTGGTCAATTTTCCTCAGTTTTGATTTGTCTGAGAAAGTATTTCTTCTTTTTTGAAGGATAATTTTACTGGGTAAATGATTCTAAGTTGGAAGTTTTTTCCTCCTTTAATACTAAATATTTTACTCCATTCAATTGCATGGTTTGTGAAAAGAAGACCAATGACATTCTTTTTCTTCCTCCTCTACAGGTAAGGCTTTTTCTTTTTTTCTTATAGTGTCTTTTAAGATTTTTTCTGTCATTGATTTCCTGCAGTTTAAATATTAGATGCTTAAGTGTAGACTTTTTGATATTTATCCTGTTTGGTGTTGTCTGAGCCTTCTAGATGTGTGGTTTAGGTTTGTCACTTATTTTGGATTTTTTTCTGCCAATATTACCTCAAATATTTATTCTGCTCATTTCTCTTTTCCTTCTTCCCCTGATAATTTTATTATGCATATAGTATATTTTCATTTGTCTCATAACTTTTGAATATTCTGTTCTTTTTCATTATTTTTGACTTTAATTTTCAGTTCAAGAAGTTTCTTTCTTTCTTTTTTTTATTATACTTTAAGTTCTAGGGTACATGTGCATAACGTGCAGGTTTGTTACATATGTATACTTGTGCCATGTTGGTGTGCTGCACCCATCAACTCGTCAGCACCCATCAATTCGTCATTTATATCA
>NW_016809781.1:68114-85504 GCF_001698545.2 Rhinopithecus bieti | reverse complement strand
AACCATCAAAAAGTGGGCAAAGGATATGAACAGACATTTCTCAAAAGAAGACATTCATACAGCCAACAGACACATGAAAAAATGCTCATCATCACTGGCCATCAGAGAAATGCAAATCAAAACCACAATGAGCTACCATCTCACACCAGTTAGAACGGCAATCATTAAAACGTCAGGAAACAACAGGTGCTGGAGAGGATGTGGAGAAATAGGAACACTTTTACACTGTTGGTGGGATTGTAAACTAGTTCAACCATTATGAAAAACAGTATGGCAATTCCTCAGTTCAGGAAGTTTCTATTGACACATCTTCAAGATGACTGCTCAGTTATCTGCAGTGTATGATTTTACCAATCTGAAATATTATTTATTTCTCTATAGCATTTTTTCTTAGTATTTTCTTTTGAATTATTTCTTAGAGTTTCAATTTCTCTGCCTTTGCTACGCATGTATTATTGCATGTTTTTCACTTTTGCTTTGAGTAATTTTAGCATACATAGTTATGTAAGTGTAATTTTGATTGCATAGTTATTTTAAATTGTCTGATAATTTCCATAAATTTCCAAGTCTTATTCTAATGCTTTCTCTGTCACAACAAACTGTGTTTTATGTCTTTTAGTATGTGTAAATAGTTTTTCTTTGTTTGCTTTTTTTTTTTTTTTTTTTTTTTTTTTTTTTTTTTTTTTTTAAGCTGGGTCTGATGTTCCAAAATAAATCTGGAGTAAATTAGACTTTAGTATGAGTTTTTATGTTTGTATGTCTAGGATTTATGTTGCATACTGCCTGCAATAGCTGTGGGTGTCAGAAACTAAAATTTCCTCTGGTGTATTAGTTTTTGTTTTCTTTATTGTCTTTGGGTGTCCCTAGAGACCTCTTTAAAAAGAAAAAAAGACTGAGACTTGCAGTTCTTTCAGTAGTAATAACGTGTTACTGTACAGAAATCTCACTTAAGTGGGTGTAGGTGTTAGAGAAGGAAAGAATGCTGTAGTCCTATGATTAAATTTTAACCCGCTGGTGAGACTGTACCACTGAGATATGACTTTTCAAATTCTCCCCTGCCTTTTTATTACCCTGAAGTGATACAGGAAGCATAGACAGGGCTGCTATTCTCCATTTCAGATAATACTCCAGTAAAGTAGTTTTCCTTGAGGGCTGTTTTGTTTTGTTTTGTTTGTTATAAGTAAATATCTTTACTTTTTAAAACTGCATTAGGAACACTTAATATGAGATCTACCCTATTATCAAATTTGTAACTATACTTTAACAATACAGCATTGTTAAGTAGAAGTATAATGTTGTACAGCAGTTATCTGAACAAATTCATCTCGCGTAACTGATATTTTTGTTTTAATAACTCCCTATTTCCCCCACCAGCCAGCCCCTGGCAGTCACCCTACCACTTTCCATTTCTGAGTTTGACTATTTAAGATACCTAAGCATATCCAAGCAGTAATTATCTTTCTGTTACTACCTATTTCACTTAGCATAATGTACTTCACATCCATCCATGTTTTTGCATATGCATATACAAAACTTCCATCTTTTTAAAAGTTAAATTACATTCATCAAAAGTTACCGTTTCCTCTCATCTCTACTCTGTTCAGGTACATGGTGAAAGCTGGGGGTGGGCTGGAGAGAGGGCTCATTTTCGTCATCGAGAACAGAACAACAAAAAAGAGAATTCTCTGAAGATATTTCAAAGTGTTTACTTTTTCCTATGCCTATTGGATGTATGAGGAGACTTTTATTCAATCTTTAAGGTGAGAACCCAGTGAGATTCTGGAAATAAAAAACTTACAAGTGTGGGGACCCAGTTAAGACTGGACTCTCTGAAACTGTTAACTCTTAAGCTAATTCAAATTGTGCCTCCTATAATTCATCAATTACAGTTTAGATGTTTCTATACCACTGGCTCCAGTGTTGAACTTCAGTTTCCAGCAAGATGTCATTCTCTGTAGGCCTCTCTCACCAAATTTGGGGGCAGTAGTTTGTCCCTTGATCTCAATTATCTCATGTACCTGAAAACAGTTGTTTTCCTTGGGTTTTTAAGCCTTTATCTTATGATAACAAAAATGAACTCAACAAGAAATTAAGCACCACAGAATAGATAATCAATGAAGTTAAAAACAAGTTGATGAAAGCCATCCAAACTGAAGTAAAAGAGAAAAAAACAAAAAAATACAATGATAAGACTTTCGGTGACTTCTTATGTAAAATTAAGTTGTAGAAAATGTGTGCGTCTGTCTCTCCCAGATAATAGAGCTATTAAAGAGTAAAAATATTTGAAGATATAATGTCCAAACTTTTCTAAATTTGAAAAAGCATATTCATTTAATCGAATTCTGAATTTTCTACTTAAATGTAATTACAATATAAATGGAGTATGTTTTGTTCACTGGAGATCAGTCTGTCAGAATGTTAAGTCTTTATGAAAAGTTCTGAATCCATAAAATGTCAGAAAAAAAAAACACAAGCCAAATAGAATATATATCTTTTAAATGGACATAGATAGATCTTGCATATCTTACCAATTTAATGAAAACTTATCTAATGAATAACTCCTTTAATTTATACACATTAGTAATTTTTCACACAAGGTATAGCCATTTATATTTTCTTACAGGTATTAACATGTGGTTTATTTGTTAACTTCTGATTGATAGTAAATAGGGAGGGCAAAAGAACATGTTAAATTATATCATGAGGATGCAATGGCAAAATCTCAAGTGTCAGAAATCATAACAGGAGAAACCAGGTTTCTACAAAATTAATTTTAAGGAATAAACAAAAAGAGAAATCATAACTTCAATTGTTTTAAAATACGAAAATTTAAAATATTTTCTAAAATTTAAAATGTAGGAATATGGCAATTTATTCAAATAAACTACAAAGTATGAAACAAATGAAAATTTGTACACTGTAGCCTCTACCTCCTAGTTTCAAGTGATCCTCCCATCTCAACCTCTTTAGTAGCTCGAACTACAGGCATGCGCCACCACAAATGCCTAATTTTTGTATTTTCTGCAGAGAGGAAGTTTCTCCAAGTTGCCCAGGCTGATCTCAAACTCTTGAGCTCAAGAGCTCAACATCAAGCAATCCTCCTGCCTCAGCCTCCCAAAGTGCTGGGATTACAGGCGTGAGCCACTGTGCCTGGACTTATGACATTGTTTCTATTTCCATGAGTGAAGTAGGGCTATACTGCTCTTACCAGGTTTTGTCATCTAGGTTATGTTGACATTAGAAAACAAGGAATTCTTATATATGTAATTTTTAATCTCTGGAAGTGGTTCTGTAAAAGTTGTACTATTTCTTCTTTAACTATTTCATATAATTTATCAGCACAAAAATCTGGACCTAAGGGTCTTATTTTAGTAAGATGTTTAAGTTATAAATATAATATTTTTAAATATGAACATTTTATCATTAAATACCTTATGCTGCAGTTAGCCTCTGGAAACTTTTTTTAATATATATAATTTCTCATTTCTTTCCTGTATTACCTCTTGATTCAACCCTTGATTTAACTTTCAAACCAAAATACACCACCCAACATGTGTTACTACATATTTCAAGAGAAAGTTATGCCAAAGATATAACTTGTAATGCTAGCTGTGTTTCTAAAAGAAAATACAAATAAAACTTGGAGAAAAGTTTTGTCTTGTATTAATTACAAAATATCACTTTTTTCTGAGAATAAAGAATTTCTAAGTTTATAGATTGCAAACGACTCTCATTTAACATTAACTCATGTGTGAGAAGCATAGATATAAACGAAAGAACTCTGATTCATTTGTACATATATTTCTATATTTTACATAATACACACACACACACACACCCTTTTAAAAATTATTTTAACAGAGACAGGGACTCTCTATGTTGCCTAGGCTGGTCTTGAAGTCCAGGCCTCAAGTGATCCTCCCATATGCCTGGGCCTCGCAAAGTGTTGGGATTACAGACAGCTAAATTGTATTTTCAATTTTGAAATATTTTTCTCATTATCTTCTTTGTCCCATGAACTAGAATATGGTTTTATTTACTTATTATTTGATATGGAGTTTTGCTCTGTTGTCCAGGTTGGAGTGCAGTGGCACAATGTCAGCTCACTGCAACCTCTGCCTCATGGGTTCAAACGATTCTCCTGCATCAGCCTCCTGAGTAGCTAGGACTACAGGCATGTGTCACTATGCCTAGCTACTTTTTTCATATTTTTAGTTGAGATGGAGTTTTACTATGTTGGTCAGGCTGGTCTCTAACTCCTGACCTCAAATGATCTGCCCTCCTCGACTTCCCAAAGTATTAGGATTACAGGTGAGAGCCACCACACCTGGCCCAGAAAATGTTTTATAAGTGTTGCAGACAACAAAAATACATTCTATTGTTGGATATTCTGTATTTTTTTAAGTTAAATTTGCTAATCATTTTATTTGCATTTTCTAATTTTCTACCTTTTTTTTATTTCTGCTTTTAGTTCTGTCAATTTTTGTTTTATATGTTTGAGAATATATTCACTGGTAGACACAATTTAGAAGTATTATATCTTAAAGATGAATTATGCTTTTTTATCATTATAAGGTATCCTTATTATTTTTGGTAAAGGTATTTTATTAAAAGCCTATTGGTTTTGCCATCCCTAAAGCAACAATAGCATTATTTTAGTTAGTGTCTGCTTTGTTTCCTTGGATTATTTTGTAATCTTTTATTTTCAGTGTTTCTTTGCTCTTATTGCCCTGAAACTTTATTTTCAGTGTTTCTTTTCAATTCAATTTAATTATTATTATTTTTTAATAACAGTCTGCTTGGTGGCTTATGCTTACAATCCTAACACTTTGGGAGGCCGAGGCAAGAGGATCATCTAAGGCCAGGATACACAGCTTAGGCAACACAGCCAGACCCTCTTACTGCAAAAACTAAAAAAAACTCTCCAGGCATGGTGGTAAAAAATGTACAGCATTCAGTCCATTTAAACCTAATGTGATTAATGATATAATTGCGTTTAAATCTACCAAGTTTTAAATTGTAATTTAAGTATTTATTTGCATTATTTGTTTCCCTTGTTTGGGATTATATTTTTCTCCAATTCTTTTCTCTCTGGTGTTAAAGAAATATATTCTTTAAATAATTGGTCTTTTCCCTAAGGATTGCAACATCTATTTTTGGTATGTCAAAATATAATATTTATGGCAACTTACCCTCTTCCCATATAATGAAGGAATCTTAAATCACTTCAATTCCATTTGCCACATTCTAAATGTATAGACTGCTGTTTGCATGTATTTTAATTTAATTTTCATTTTAAGCTCAAATGACATTATCATTGTTTTATATAATCTATGTTTGTTTAGATTCCCTTACATTTATTCTCATCATTTGTCCTAAATCTGTGATTTTTCTTTAAATATTACACAATTTCTGATTGAAGAAAACCTTTTGGTATTTTCATCAATATTGTCATCTGCTGGTTGATTCTGTTTCTTTAGTTGTACTTCCAACTAAAATATCCAAGATATTGGATTTAAAACAAATTTGTGGGTACATAGTAAATGTATATATTTTGGGGGTACATAAACTATTTTGATACAGGCATACAATATGTAAGAATCACATTATGGTCAATGTGGTATCCATCATCTTAAGCATTTATCCTTTTTTATGCTACAAACATTCCAGTTACATTGTCATCATTTTTAGTATGTCGATACCATTTTTCAGCTCCAGGATTTCTGCTTGATTCTTTTAAATTATTTTAATCTCTTCGTTATATTTATCTCATAGGGAGCTGAACAATTAAAACAATTGAACTTATGAAGATAGAAGAATGATGGTTACCAAAGGCTGAGAAGGATAGAGGGGTGGGGAAGTGGGGATGGTTTATGGGTATGAATTATGATTAGAATAAATAAGATCTAGTATTTGATAGCACAATAGGGTGATTACAGTCAACAATAAATTATTGCACATTTTAAAATAACTGAAAGTATAATTTGAATGTTTGTAAAACAAATGTTATCAAATCTTATGCACCATATCTATAAATATATACACCTACTATGTACTCTTAAAAATTAAAAACTAATAAAAAAGAAATACATTTTAAAGGTTATAGCTGCCATAGATAGTAATTCTTCTGATGGATCTGGACAAAGTAAGTTAAAAACCTTGGAAAGAATTTACCAGTCTAGATGCCTTTAAGAACATTTGTGGTTCATGGGAGGAGGTCAAAATATTAATGTTAATAGGAAGAAGTTTACTCAAATTCTTATGGTTTACTTGAAGGGCTTCAAGTCCTCAGTAGGGAAAGTAACTGCAGAGGTGGTGGACATAGCAAGATAACTAGAAGTAAAATCTGAAGATGCAAATGATTCCTGCAATCTCATAATAAAAATGTAACCAGTGAGAAGTTATTTTTTTTATGGAGTCGAGAATATGGTTTCTCGAGATGGAATCTATTCTTGGCAAAGTTGGTGTGAATATTGTTGAAATGACAACAAGGCATTCTGAAAAATATGTAAACTTAGTTGAGGAAGCTGTTGCAGGGTTTGAGAAGATTGAGTCCAGTCTCGAAAGAAGTTCCAGTAGGACCAGAAACAATGGCTCACGTCTATAATCGTAGAACATTGAGAGATCAAGGCAGGAAGATTTCTTGAGGTCAGAAGATTGAGACTATCCTGGGCAACATATGGAGACCTGGTTTCTAAAAAAAAAAAAAAATTGTTAAATGAACCGGGCATGGTGGTGTATACATACCTATAGCCCTACACTCTGGAGACTGAAGCAGGAGGATCTGCATGAGCACAGGGGTTTGAGGTTACAGTGATCTATGACTGCACCACTTCACTCCAGCCTGGGAGACATAGTGATATTCCATCTCTTAAAAACAAACAAACAAACAAACAAACAAACAAACAAACAAAACATTAGTAAGAAGTTCTACTGTGGTTAAAACGTTATCAGCCAGCATCGTATGCTACATGGAAATCTCATGTTAGGGTCAATTGATGTAGTAAACTTCCTTGTTGTCTTATTCTTTAAAATTTCCATAGCCACTTTAACCTTCAGCAATCACCACCTTGATCAATCAGCACCCATCAACATCAGGACAAGATTCTCCACCAGCAATAAATTACAACTCACTAAAGGCTCAGAGGATCATTTGCATTTTTTGGCAATAAGGTATTTTTAATTACATCATGTACATTGTTTTTATACATAATACTATTGCACACTTAGTAGACTGCAGTACAGCATAAACATAATTTTTATGTGCACTGTTAAAAAAAATCATGTAAATTGCCTTGTTGCAATATTGACTTTATTATGGTGGTCTGGAATAAAAACTGTAATGTCTCCAAGTTATTCCTATAATCCTCAATGGGTGTCCTTGGAGGCTTATGCAGAAAGTAAGAGTTAGAGTTAGAGTCAGAATTAGACCACAAAGGATCCCACTTGTCAGATCCTAGACTCCTTGCCCTTATAGACATAAACATGATGTATGTCCTTAAACACCTCTACAATTCACAATTGTCTTTTGGAGAAAAGGTGCTCCCAATATAAGGGTACACATCCCTGGAAACTCATCCTCCTCAGAAGAATGGCCCAGTAGTTATTTACTTTAGTGTCAATTCTTCAATATCGTCAAGTAGACCTTAATTTATTTGATTTTTTTGTACAGATTTTCTTATCTTCAGTAAAGAAGGTCTTTATCTAGTGATAAAATTTGTATTTAATTATTAATCCAAAAGAAATATTCAGACATAATATGTTTTACTTGTCCAATGGTGATTATATAGCATAATAAGTACAGTTACAGCCTATTTTCTCTTTAATTATTAGGCCCTTCCCTCACCTAATTTTCTGGAACTCTTCTTTGCAGGAAGTTCATATTTCAGGTGGTGCAGGAATGTGGTTCAGGCTAACAAGACTTGCCTCTGATCCAGGGTTTCACATTTGAGTTTTTTGAGCCTTTACTATTTGTCAATGGCAATAGACAACAGTATAGTTCCTTCCTCCCTACCCCCACCACCAAATATAAAGATTTTCTTCTCTTTCATTCTCACAGAGCAAGCTATTTCCTTTGATTAAGGTTACACATATAATTTTTCATTTAGTCCTGTCTTCTCTTCTAGCTTGTTCCATCTTGATGCTATTATTGTGGTGAAGATATTTAGTTTTGTTCATGCTTTGATATTAAGTAGTTTCTTTTACCTTCAAAGAGTTATTTTTGTTGGCTCTTTTGAGGTGCAGGAATGACATTATTTGTTAGAAATAGCTTTTATTTACTTTCACCTGCATTCCTTTCCTGATGAATATCCACTGCTGTGGACATTCTTTCTATTCATCTTGGGGTTTGAGTTTTAGCTCCTCCTGCTTTCACTTAATGTATAGTGTGGGCAGGAACAGAAAAACAAATACTGCATATACTCATGTGTAAGTAGGATCTGAACATTGGACGTAAAGAAGGGAACAGACACAAGAGTCTACCTGAGGGTGGAGGGAGGGAGAAGAGTAAGGATCAAAAAGTTACCTATTGAGTACTATACTAATTACCTGGGTGACGAAATAATCTGTACATGAAACCCCTGTGCCATGCAATTTACCCATACAACAAACTTGCATGTGTACCCCTGAACCTAAAATAAAATTAGAAAATTTTTAAGAATAAAATGTATGTTTGTTTCTCATAAATGCTGTGGCTATTGGAAGATTTCTTGGAAAAAATGAAGGAAACAATTTCTAGAAAACTGAAGTTTTACATTATAGTATAATATATATTTTTTAAAAAATTATACAATCTTAATTATTTTTTGGAAAATGCAACCCAAGTTAAGCGAGAAAACGTAATCAACCATGATAATAATACTGGAAACCAAACCCTTGAATGGTATATATAAACTGTAATATAACTGAAAGTGATAATCCTTTTAATTACATACTTCACTGATTCAATTCTTCAGACGCTTTAAAATTTGTTATGGAGATCTGAGACAGTTTTCAATGTCAGCTGGGTCCAGTTTTAAATATTTAGAAATTCTAACTATTACTGACTTCATTAAGAGTTTTGACCCCCCTTGTCAAAGTTTAGTTATAGTAAAGATAATTGTTCAAGAGATGTTTCCTTTAGATTGATGAAATTCCATTATACAAATATTTTATAAAAGTATATGTTTCATGTTAAAATTGTTAAACTTTAGTACAGTTTTCTTTAAAACCTCTAATTATAATAAAAATTGCTTAATATTTTTTCAAAAACTATTACATGTAATTTGTGCCTGGATGTTTTAAAGCAGTTTTATTTGAAAATGTAGCTAATATTGTTTTCTTTGCTTTTCTGTCCTTGAAAAAGATGAAACAAAAAATTTCTCCTCAATTCTGCAGAATTCAAAGATTAAGATTTCCCTTTTATCAAAAAAAAAAAAAAAAAAAAAAAAAATCTAGCTTTAAGGTCATCAGTGTTTCCAAATTTGGGTTTAATAGGCCATAAATGTCTCTTACCAGAAAAGAAGATATATTTTTAAAAGAGGTAGGAGATGTGGTTCCTCTAGAGAAAGCAATAAAACAGGAATGATTTCCCCTAGGAAAAAATGAGGTCAGAAGTTTTAGGAAAGAGTTTCTGGCATCCACTCTCAAGCCAAGGAGTTGATCCTGAAGTTCGATAATACTCAGAATCTAGAAAGAACTGAACGTGTGGACCAAGTGAACACTATAAAGACATAAGAGATCCCTACTAGGATAGACACATTGACTAAACATTTCTCAGCCTTTACAGAAAATATCTCAATGTCTTAAACCAAAAGATTATTATCATTTCCAAGTGGTCATTAGCAAAACTCATTAAATAAAATATCCGCTTAATACATATTTTTCAAATAACTTAATTTTCCAAATAACTTAAATAATATATCTCTTCAGATTAAGTAAATCGTAAATGCACAAATTAAACCAGGACATCTGGAACTTTCAAGAATATTGCCTAGAGATTATATGTAATAACCATTTATTCAGCACATTATTACTTTTTCAAAGAACAATTAAGCTCATGATCTTACTTACTCTCCATAATAAAAACTGACAGTGAAGTATAATTGAAAAATTCTAGCCTAAGACTCAGGAATCTCAGAACCAAATTTGGCTTCATTTCTAAAGTCACTTAACTTCTCTGTGAAAAGTCACTGAATTTCAGTATGCATTGAAAGCTGGAATGTGGTTTTATTGCTTTTGCCTGTCCAACATCCAATCCTATCTTATTTTGGTAATAAAACATTATATATTATATATATATATATATATATATATATATATATATATATTCGTGATGGAGTCTTGCTTTGTCACCCAGACTAGAGTGTAGTGGCACGATCTTGGCTCACTGCAACTTCTGCCTCCTGGGTTCAAGTAATTCTCCTTCTTCAGCCTCCTGAGTAGCTGGGATTACAAATGCCGGCTACCACACCCGGTTAATTTATTTATTTTTAATAGAGACAGGTTTCATCGTGTTAGCCAGGTTGTTCTTGAACTCTTGACCTCATGATCCACCCACCTCAGCCTCCCAAAGTGCTGGGATTACAGGTGTGAGCCACCGTGCCCGGCCAAAACATGATTTTTATTTGGGGAAAATGTGTTTAATTTATTAGGAGTTAATGTTTGGATGAAGATAAGTCCCTGTTACTGGCTTAAGAGGTGAAGCTTTAGCCTGTATAGCAGTGGTTTGTTCATGAATGAACAAATAAGCCAATTATGACCAGTAACAGTCATACCTGAAACGTTGTTTCAGAGCTATAGAAAAGAGATGTTGCTTCCCCTGGAGTAATTAAGCTAGTACAACATAATCCCAGAGAAGTCTGAAATTCCCAATGTGGACAGCAGGTCAGCAAATAAGAGCAATGCGAAGGAAAATATAATAGATACTGGGAAAGACAATGATTTAGTATGAATTAATATTGTTTTAATTAATATAAATGTATATATTAATATAAATAGGACTTGACTCAATATGAATTTCTATATTCAGCCATGTTTGCCCAATACATTCTTTTTTTTAAGCCCATTTTAGTTCAGATTCTGTCATTTGCAAGGGGACAAGTCATGACTCATATACTATCTTCCACTATAAAATCATAAAAGTAACTAGATATTAATTTCCAAAGTTAAATCACTGTAATGCAAACCCTAAAGAGAGGTAATTAAATACAGAGCCTAAGCTCTCTAAGTGGAGAGATGTTTTTCCTCCAACTGCTGATTCATCAGCACTAAGGATAGTATTAAGTGTTCAGTACACATGTGTTAAATAAATAGATGGATTTTCATCTTAAGATGGGGAGGTCCCTTTATAATTTTTTCCTCTTATCATTATCCTAGCAGGAAAAAAATCCATATCATTTATTTACAGTTGAGTGTGATGCTAAATTATGTCACATCTTTAATTGACTATCCAGCTCCCATAAGCACTTTGGGAACATGGAAGTCTTTCCTGTCTTTATGAAATTGCAAAACACAGGCAACTCTTTACTGTTCTTACTGGTGAGGTTGACCATGAATAGAGTTGTCATAAAATAGATGAAGCATCTATTTTAACACAACTAAATCTGTATTGAACACATATTTTTTGCAAGTCTATATTATGCATGAATGATTCCATGGTTATGAAATACTTGTTGAGCATTTACTATGTGCTAAGAATTGTGCAATTACAATGTGTTAAAGAGAAACAGCAAAATGACTCTTCAATGTCCTTATTCATTAGATATGAACAATATAATATTTACCTAATATGATTTATAAGGGAAAAATATACAAATATAAGTATACATTTGAAAATACTTTGTAAACTGCAAATTAATATGCACATCTAAGTAATTCTTAGGCTAGCCCACATTAGGACCTAAAATTGCATCATTATTCATAGACATGAGCATTTTCACTGTTTCAGGCAGGACAATTTCTGCAAAATAGGGTATGAATGACTCCCACTAGAACACAACTCCAGAATGCATCATTCACTGGAATAAATCAAAGCTGTCACCCTGGACCCAATCAATAATAACAACTCATTTATCTCAATTGTCCCCTCACTTTGCTGTCACTGAGACCTCAGTCCCTGCTAAAGCTTCCTAAATTATATATATATATTCCCAAAGGCTGCTTTATATATACTTAGGAACACATGGCTCCTGCCCTCCTTTTCATCTCCAGATTCAGCTTTCCATAGAAATCTCCACAGCTAAGATCACTGTTTTAAAACTGCAGGAAGGCATTTTAATTTACACCCTGTTCCCCATGGCTGTTACCACCAGACACTGAAATCACTTTTCCCAATTTCTACTGCTGACACTGGTACTGTCACATCTTCTGTGGGTTTTCACTGTGTCCTCCTCTGACAGGAACTTCTATCTCTGATCCAATGCATATCTCAGAAAGCCAATATGGTTTTATAGAAAAAAAATCATTAGCTCAAAACTTTGTTATAACATGGAAACATGGGAATGGGTCATGACTGTTTTATGGAGAGCAAGAAGTTTAAAGGTTTTATAAGAAAAATTGAGGATGACCAAGAAAAGTAGTTTCTTCAGTGAGTTTTAACTATTCAAATTCCTAGAAAATGTGAGGATAATGAGAATGTGTTAATCATGGGAGAAGATGCAAGAACAGAAGAACTGCGTTTATGGTTAGCAGTTGTTTATCAATTGCATTTAGGAATATGTACAGGAAGGAACACTTGGAAGCAACTTTTTGTTAGTGTCAACAGAAATTTTTTACTCCTTCAGCATTTTTAGCACTCAACGTAGTAGATTCTTCATGGGCACTTTGCTCAATGCAGGTGTGAAGCGTGACTCCACTTTTGCTATTAGGGTTTATCAAACAGTTACTATAGTACTTCATAGTCTACCTCCCTCAAACCCTCCAGAGGAAATAGACATAAATGTATGAATATTTCGGATAATGACTAATGTTTCTGTACATACAATATTGCACTTAGAATCATCCCTTCTGCTATGGGCTGAATTGTGTCCCCCCAAAATTCTTATGTTTGTGTTCTAGCCCCTGGTTACCTCAGATGTGTCTGTATTTGGAGATAGGGTATTTAAAGAGATGATTAAGTTAAAATAAGGTCACTAGGGCGGGCTCTAATGCCATATGACTTATGTCCTCATCAGAAGAGGAAATTTTGTCAGTCTTATAAAGAAGGTAGATCCTATGAAGAGACACTGATCTCAGATTTCCAGCCTTCAGAATTGTGAGAAAATATATTTCTGTTGTGTTAACCAGTCAGGTTTTGGTAGTTTATCATGATGACCCTAGCAGGCTAACACACCTCTCCTCTTAAATCTAAAGTATTGTTAATAATGTAGGCCTGTTCCCGTGTCCTTCTCATTCCCTAAAATAAATTTTCCCTCAAAAGGCATATCAAGTCTTCTGATACAAAAATCCTCCTGAAATATCCAATAAGTCTGAATCTCGTGTTGGATGCAGCTTAAATTTCAGATGAGCCACACACTTCCTATTCTCAAACCAAACAATCTTTTATAAATTTAATGAACTGTCATGCCACTGTTGTTGGCCCCATCATTATAACAGATGTTCCTATTAAAAAAGTATAAGTATTACTTTGCTATAAGTCAGTCTATAATTAAGGTTCACAGGTAAAGGGAAAACTCTACTTGAAAGAGACAGTTGAATTTGTTCAGCTGCTTCCACTTTGTAATAGCATCTTTAGGAGAACCTCTCTATTGCTCTTCTGTGTGCAAGTTTTGGTCAATACCTGAAGTAATAGTGTTGTCATTAGGCTCGCTTAAACTTAAAAGCTTTGAGGTGTCAAAAAGAACATTCATTAAAACAGAAATTGACCACATGGCACACTTGAATGTTCCTGTACTTCTAAATGAATTTGTAAACTCATCCTGATTGATGACACAATGGGCAACACCTAGCAGGCTTGGAGAAGAAAGTTAAATACATATAGATCGCACATTGATAAAGGGTAAATGCTCTTTTTGTTGTTCAATGTGATTTAAAGTTTTGTTATGTGTTAGAATAATTCATTTTACTCTCACTGTAAATTAACAGATAGATGATGAACACTGGAATTAAATCAAAATTAATTCACATACTGGTTCTCCTACTTAGTACTGTCAGACACCTGCCCCTTTTCACAAAAATATCTTAATCTGCAAGCTAGAAATAATAATGCCAATTATTCAGTAATTGTAAGGATTATTAATGTATAGTGCTTAGAAATGTATAAAAGTTCAATAAGTGTTAGTTGCTTTCAATAACGTTAGTCAGAAAAGGCAAGAATATTGCTGTTACAATAAAATTAAACTGAATAAAAATGTCCTTATATTGCATACTTTCTTTAACGGGATGTATTAGTTTCCTAGGACCTCCATAACAAAACACCACAAACTGGGTAGATAACAACAACAGAAATTTATTTGTCACAGTTCTAAAGGCTAGAAGTCTGAAATCCAAGTGTCAGTAGGTTGGTTCCTGCTGGAGCCTCTGAGGGAGTAACTCACATGCATTCTCGCCTAGCTGCTGGTGGTTGCTGGCAATCCTTGGTGTTCCTGGACTTGTAGATATCTATAGATCACTCTGATCTCTGCCTCCTTCTTCACATGGACTTCTTCCTTGTATATCTTCCCATGACCTTCTTATAAGAGAAATATTTAATGTTCATAACACAAAACAATGATAAATGTTTTGAGGTGATAGATATGCTAATTACTCTGATTTGATCATTACGCATTGTATACACACATCAAAATATCAGTTTATATCCCATAAATATGTACAATGATTACATGTCAACTAAAAATAAAACTCTTTTCAGAAGATAAATAAATTAATAAATATAAAAATAACAGCCTGAGAATTATCCTCTGTGGCTTGATGCTCTAAGCCTTTTATGGTGGAGGCTCCACTAGCCACATCTTCTGTGTTACCTTTGAAGTTATTCTTCCTTCATTTCATCCCACCTTTGTCTTTTTCAGTCTGGCTAGCAGCATTTCTGCTGGTATAACATTTTTTAAAAGCATGCCAGCCTTCTGTGTACGTGAAGGAGATCCACATCATTAGGTAGAAGAATTTTCTACAGTTTTTCATGGATAATCCCATGTCTATTCCTGGCCTTTGCTGAGATAATTAACTGGTTTCATGAGTGTCACATCTAAGCTCTTCACCAAAAGATTGTCCAGCCATAATCTTTGACTTACATCAATAGCATGCTTTATAATACTTTGTAACATGGATCAGCTGAGGATTTTCCAAAAAATCAAGTTCTGGTTCCTTTGTGTTGAAGAGTTGCTTCCTCATCTTTCCTCCTGCATTTGACTATAAGCAGCAAGAATAAATCAGGTTACATCTTCCTTATTTTGCTTAGAAATCTTCTCAGCTAAATATTTAAGTTCCTTGCTTACAATTGCCACTTTCCACCAAGCTAGAACACAATTCGGCTAAGTTTTCTGCCACCTTGTAATAAGAATCAAGAATCATTTTCCTCTAGTGTCCAATAACATGCTTCTCATTTTCTTTGAAGACCTCACTTGAAGCACCTTGAACATTTGTATTTCTACCAACATTCTGTTTATGATGCTATGTATATTCTCTAAGATGATAGTTTTCTCTACCTTCTTCTTCATTTGCATGTGACCCTTTACCAGAATCATTTTTAACATCTGTATTTCTACCAATCTTCTCTTCAAAGCAATCTATAATTTTTCTATCAAGTGTCTCTACCCATTATCCAGTTCTAAAGCCATTTTCACAATTTTAGGTATTTGTTACACAGCACCCCATTCCCCATTACCAAAATCTGTATTGGATTTTTAGAGCTGCCATAAAAATGCATCACAAACTGGGTGGTTTAAAACAACAGAAATGTATTATTTCACAGTTCTGGAGGCTAGAATTCTGAACTCAAGGTGTTGGTGGACTTGGGTTTCTTCTGGAGAAGCTGAAGGAAGCAACTCTCTCATGACTCTCCCCTACTCTCTGAGGGTTGCCAGCAGTCCTAGGTATTCCTTGACTTAAAGATACAGCACTCCTATCTCTGCCTCCATCTTCACATGTCTTTCTTCTTAATGTGTCTTTAAATTACTTGTTTTTTTATAAGGACCTCAATCATTGAATTTTGGGATCACTCTAATCCAGTGGCCCTCATCTTAATCAATTATATCTTCAAAGATAATTTTTCCAAATACCCAATTCTGAGGTTCTGGATAGACATGATCTTTGGGAGAAAAACATTCAGCCTAGTAGCAGAAGGTCATGTGTTTCAAATCAGCACATGGATCCAACAGTTAATGTAGTGTCTATGATAAATTGAGAGCACTTAATAAAGCATTGATTCAGACAAAATACATCAACAATAAGCAGCATTCTCCTTCTTCTACTCTCTGCATAAAAGCATTATTTTTAATATAGTATGGTTTGCTAGAAAAATTTAATCTTGCTCCAAAGTATTTTCAGAGATCCAGTCTCTGGAGAAAACTGATATTTAAAATACAGCTACACATATGTATTAAGTAATTACAAAACAACAAAATTAAAAGCATTTTCTTTAATGCCAAGAGTGATAAATGCAGCAAATACTTAAAAAAAAATTGAAAATCAAAATTAGCTACAGGCCAAAACCATCACCCCAACCAATTCTTTATATTATGTTTCAATTGTAAAGTAACGTTTACATGATAGGAAATTGATTTCAAGTCGCTTATTGTTTGATTTTCCTAATTAATGATAATCCTCCTGGGGTACTTGCTTTAAGCCCAATATTATGTATACTTGATGTGTAAAGGGAAGCTGACGTGCAAAGGGAAGCACATACAGTGCTGGTATGTGCTATTTCTCATGGTGCCAGCTGCTTTGAAAAGATGTATCCAGCTGCTTGGCCGTTCCTCCAGTGAGCAGCAAGACTGAGAAGCAGGGCTCCAGTGGCACCTGGCAGCCACAGTCCCTGCAGGTGACGAAGGCAAAATGACTTTGAACAAGGACTCAGAAGAATAGTATAACCGAAGCAAGGAGTATTGTGCTGGATTACAACAGTGAAGATGAAAGTAAAGTGAAGCTGAATAAGCAGGCAGGAGCAGTGGAACTGATTAAACATTTAAATGCCACCTGTTTCCTATTGCTCCCATTACTAGCTATCCCTTGCTTGATGAAGGAAAATTATTCAGAACTACTTGTTTGGAACTCATTCCTGGGCATTTGGTTAGAAGCAAGAATATCCTTCAGTTTTTCTGCTGCTTCCTTTGTTTGTAGGGGTCACTTTTAATTAATTAATTAATTATACTAAAATAAATTAATATCTGAGGACTTGGCCCGAAGCATTAGCTCCTAGGTAATTATTATATATATAATATATAATATTATATATATAATATATAATATATATA
>NW_016809781.1:55130-67940 GCF_001698545.2 Rhinopithecus bieti | reverse complement strand
CCTGAAGACTCAGTTACAGTACCAATTGGAAGATAACTACCTGAAAAAACTGGGATATTGTCTTGTAGCTGCACTATATATATAATGTAAAATTGTATATATATAATATATAATATTATATATATAATATTCCCTGGATTCAGGGGCTTTCCAGGAGTAAGCTAGCAAAAAAAATATTACATATCCTCAGAAACAGGTGTTGACTACCTTTGCGGTGAGTCCAGCTTCTTAGCATTTTCCTGCTGGGACTTACCTTTTTTGTGTCCACAGAAGTTCTTTGCTTCCTGCATGAAAATGTTCTGCCAATGCTTCCAGCATTCCTCCATCAGCCTCTATCTAGAGACCATTGCTTTCTCTGGAGCACGGATACCCCGCTCCATATACAAGGAAAGAGCCTCTATTCTCTACAGATGTCAGTGTGCCCGTGCCCACTACCCACCATTCAGAAGTGGAGAACTCTATTCCCTTTTATTTTTGTTCTGTTACTTTGTTTCTAAAGCAGTACTGCCCAATGTTCCAATGCCTTACAGAGTTTTGATTGATAAAAGCTCCCTTTGTCAATTTCATTGGGGTGAAAGGAGGGCTAATAGTTAATAAATACACATTTCTGGATAGAGAGTTCACAGGGGTTTTTACTTTGTTGATTGTATCCTTTGCTGTGCAGAATAATAGTTTAAAGAACATAGATTGTTTGCAGCTCAATGGATAAATGCTTGAGATGATAGACATCCCATTCTTCATGATGTGCTTATTTCACATTTCATGCCTGTATCATAACATCTCATGTACCCCATAAATATATACACCTACTATGTACACACAGAAATTTTCAAAAAATTAAAACAAAAACAAAAGGGTTCTTAGTGGAAATTATTTCTTCTTAAATCACTTAGATAATTTCAGTGGCAACAGTTTTATGCAGATCTTTTGAATGAAAACATATCAGTGTTTTCACACTGAAATCATAGCATAAAAATCACATTAACAATCGTCTTTATAAATTTAACGTAATTTGCATATTTGTATTTATTGAGCTATGGTATTGTTTACTAGCTACCTTTAATATGTTTTTTATTGTATTATAATAATGAATATTTTAGATGTTTTAATTCTTTGGTATTTCCCAAAAGAGCTAAAATTAATTACCTCATACATATGTATTTGTTCACTGTGGAAATAGATCTGAAAGATAAATTCCTAGAATTATTTAGTCAAATCTCACATTTTAAAAATCATAATAAATGTTGTCATATTGTGCTTCATGGAAGCTGTACCCAAATAAACCTTACAATAATAGGTTGTTTCAGCACATCTACGTACTTTTTGTCTTTGCCAGTGTGATAGGTGAAAAATAGGATTTTCTTATTGTTTTAATATGCATTTCTAGCTATATGATTTTCATTGAGCTTATTTTAAAGTTGTTTTGTGTCATTTGATGTGAACGTTTTCATACATGTTACTTTTCAAAGTTTTTTTCTCATTAATTTGTTAAGGCTTCAAGGGATTTAGAATAATAGTATTTTGCCCATGATAAGTATTCAAAATACTTTTTCACACTTATCACTCTTCTTTTGATTTTGTAGACGTTTTCCACATCAAAGTTTTAAATGGCTTTGTGTCATCAACAGTCCACAATAGACTCCTAGAAAAACTTATTGATCAAGCAAAGTTGAATTTAATAAACTTAGTGTATCAAGAAAAAACACAGCCTTGATAAAATCTTAGTAGTGTCTTAAAAAGAGGAAATAGTATACCAAGTGTATAGGGTTAAGTTTTAATGGTTTTAGTTCTCAAGGTGGTAAACTGATTGGAATTGGAAAGTTTATGACATAATAGTGTGGAATTAGTGGACACAGAGCACTAAGGAAGGGTACTGAAGTGATTCTTCATGAGCAAATTGTCCTGAGAAGTGAGCTGTTCATCCAGGTGAGCAAATTGTTTGCCTAGATGAATTGATTTGCAAACATTTCCTAAAGTAAACAGAGAAGTTGTTTATTGATTTTCATTCTTTTTTCTTTAATTTTTTTTTATTATACTTTAAGTTCTAGGGTACATGTGCATAACGTGCAGGTTTGTTACATATGTATACTTGTGCCATGTTGGTGTGCTGAACCCATCAACTCGTCAGCACCCATCAATTCATCATTTATATCAGGTATAACTCCCAATGCAATCCCTCGCCCCTCCCCCCTCCCCATTATAGGCCCCAGTGTGTGATGTTCCCCTTCCCGAGTCCAAGTGATCTCATTGTTCAGTTCCCACCTATGAGTGAGAACATGCGGTGTTTGGTTTTCTCTTCTTGTGATAGTTTGCTAAGAATGATGGTTTCCAGCTGCATCCATGTCCCTACAAAGGATGCAAACTCATCCTTTTTTATGGCTGCATAGTATTCCATGGTGTATATGTGCCACATTTTCTTAATCCAGTCTGTCACAGATGGACATTTGGGTTGATTCCAAGTCTTTGCTATTGTGAATAGTGCTGCAGTAAACATACGTGTAACTTCCTGTGCAAGACTTTTCTGGAGCAAAGAGTTAAATTACATCGTCAAAGGTGGTCTCAGTTCTCAATCCTAACAATTATATATACACATATATTTATAATTATAACCAATATAATTATATTGATGTTGGTGGTGTAAGTTCTTGTGGTTTTTAAGTATTTGTATAAGTCTTCCCCATTTCAAAACTATTTTAGAAATATTAAAAGAAAACGTCTAATAATTTTATGTTTCCTCTTTTCTTCCTCTACTTTTTCTCCTGTTTCTCCCTCTCAATTTATTTGCTTGTGTATTAGTCAGGATTCTCTGGAGGGACAGACTAATAGGATATATGAATACACGAAAGGGAGTTTATTATGGAGAAATGACTCACGAGATCGCAAGGTAAAGTCCCAAGATAGGCCGTCTGCAAGTTCAGGAGCAAGGAAGCCAGTGGTCAATCAGTCCGAGTTCTAAAACCTCGAAAGCAGAGAAACCAACAGTACAGCCTTCTGTCTGCGGCCAAAGGCCCGACGACTTCTAGCAAACCACTGGTGTAAGCCCAAGAGTCCAAAAACTGAGGAACTTAGAGTCTGACGTTTGAGGGCAGGAAACATCCAGCACAGGAGAAAGAAGATGAAGTCCGGAAGAATCTGCAAGTCTGCTCTTCCGTCTTCTCCTGCCTGCTTTATTCCAGTGGTGCTGACAGCTGATTGATTAGATGGTGCCCAATCAGATTGAGGGCGAGTCTGCCTCTCTCAGTCCACTGACTCAAATGTTAGTCTCGGTTGGAAACAATATTCACAGACACAGCCAGGAACAATATTTTCCATGCTTCAATCCAATCAAGCTGACCCTCAATATTAGCCATCACAGCTTGAATAGGTATTGAGCATGTTATAAGAAGTGAAGTTGTAATACAAACTCGTTTTGGGGTTCCTAATGAATATCCCCAATATTGTCTATGAATTAATCTACATTTTCTTCACTCATATAAAATGACATTTTTCATGTACTAGATTACCAGGTATATTTGTATACACATCTAGACTCTGTAACATTGTTTTATGAATTAATACACGATTATATTCATTATTAAGATTTATGATATTTCATAATATGGTCGACTATCTTCAGGCCCTTCAAATCTACCTGATTATTCTTACTTTTCAATAATTTCCTAATTAATCTTAAACATTTATGTACATGAATTTTAGAATCAGTTTTAGCAGTACTAGTAAAAACTATCCTATTGGTAGATTGCAAGGATCAGAGCTTGAACACTGATTTATTATTAATTGAGACTCTTCTTATATTAAGCTTGTCTATCCAACAATAGAGTATTTATTTCTAATGATTCAAGTTTCATTTTGGATCTTTTAGTAACATTATAAAAAGCTGTTGTATTTATTGTTCAGATTATTCACAGATATGTTTTGATTTGGGGCTACTGTAAAATAAATATGTTCTTCCATCATCTGACAAGCTCTTTTGTGTGTACATAATGGCTATTGATTTTGGGGTGTTGATTTTGTGCCAGCTACCTTATTGAAATATCTTATTGCTTGTGAGAGATTTTTTAGTTTTACAGGGTACAGTTTGTAAGTATTCTTCATGTCATTATAAATAATTTCAACTTTGCCACTCCTTTGAAGTTTTTATAACTATAACTCATTTCTTTCTAATGTAAACTCTATTAAGTAGTACCTTCACAAAAGTATTAAACTTAAGTGATGATAGTCAATTTATTTTGTTTTCAACTTTAATACATATTTTCTTATTTTGGCTCATAAAAGACACATATATGCTATGCACATATAACTATATTTACATGTTACATGTGTATGTGCATATATATTCAAAATATATACATATAAATATTGCCTTCACCTGTATAACACAGTGAGGAACTATGTATGTATCAGCCTTATCCAGTATGGATATGTTTTTTTACAAAAGAATTTTCAATATCAATATGTATATGACATTTTCTTTATAACTATAGCAAATCATACTTATTGATTTCTTAAGATTGATGTGTAAACAGACTGCAACGTACTTTTGTGCCAATCATGGAGTTTCAGCAAATCAAAGGCAGCCAATTGTTAAAATCATGCTCAAATAAAGCAAAAGCCAAGCTATAATATATAAAATATATACAGACAGCTAGCCTGGCTCTTTCCGTATGTCACTTCATTTTCTGTATGTCACTTTCCTTTTTCTGTCCATAACTTTTTTTGACCACCAACTGTGGTAAAGTCTCTCTGAACCTATTCTTTTTCAGAGGCAGTCCCATTCGTGAATTGTTCTTTGATCAATCAATCTCTGATTAATTTTCTAACATTTTCTTTAACAGGACAAAAGATGTTTTGAGAAAGAAAAAAAGAGACAGAAGCACATAATGTCACTTTTAGTACAGCATATTGTTACAATTGTTCCTTTATTTTATTATTTTATTTACTTTTCTTTTTTCTTTCCCTTACCATATGAATAAACCATTCTCTTTTATTATGAGTTATTGTTAGGATAACTTAAGTTTTGATTATATGGCTTTAGGCAGTTGGCCTTGAGATATACCTAAACTGTGACCTCCATTTTTATTTATTTTTAATAATGTGAATGTGTATATGATTTACACCAAAATATGTGCATACATACACTCCTAGAAAGAAATACACATTGATAGAAAGGGATTATTTACTTTTACTTCTCTCAGGCGAAATCTCTTATTGTACCTAATTTGTAAAGAAAAGTTCATCACAAGTATATATATATATATGTGTGTATGTGTGTGTGTGTGTGTGTATATGTGTGTGTGTATATATATACACATACACACACACACATATATATATATGGAAAAACATTGCGTATATAGGCTCTGGTACTATCAGTGATTCCAGGCATCCACTGGAGATTTTGGAATGTATCTCCCATGGATAAGGGGAGAATACTGTATTTATTTTTCCAACCTCTTCCTCATTCTCTTATATCTCTGTTTTGGGCTCCTAATTTAAATGGATATATTTTCCATGTGATTTTGTCAAAATTGTGTCTCTTTTCCATGGTAGTATTTTTCTCCGATGTCCCCTTTACTTGCCATTTGTATTTTTCCCATTATTTATCATGTAACTTTTAGGATCTTTGTAGAGATTATAAGTCAAACATTTAAAAGTATTATTTACCTGAGAATGAGAGAAGTTCTACTTTTGCCATAATCTCTTGGTAGAGATTTTCCATGTTTTAAAAGTGTGAACAGTTTACAGACAGCCAGGATATCGTCCTCATTTATAAATGAATTTCTCAAGACACAAGGTTTTAGGTTTGTGTGTATGTTGTCAAAAAATACATCAAGTCAAATTTTAAAAATGTGCAAGCTTATTGTGATTATAAACAATGGTTTTCAAACTGGGATTTCCCAAATTCAGTGGTAAAATGCTCACCTTACAACTATGGCACAGCTTATAAAGCTTAAAAAAGAAAGTATTTTGGCATTTTTTTAAGATTGGCTGTTATACATGAACATTTATTTTAAGGCAAGCTGAGCTGTTTAAGTTGATGGGTCTATACCTGATCTGTTCAATTTCACTGAATCATGCTGACAAGAACATAAAGTTTATGTCTTCTTGGTTTATGAGTAGAGCTAGGGTTTCAGGAAAATCAGGATAACTTAAACTTTGACTATATGGCTATAGGCAGTTGGCCTTGAGGTATGTCTAAACTGTGGTCTCCATTATTTTTTATCATTAACAATGTGCATGTATATAAGATTTACACAGAAACAGAAACATGTGCACCCATATACTCCTAGAAAGCAATATAAAGTGACAGAGCTTTCACTTCTTCCAGCTGAAAGAAACAATCAGTGTCAGGGCTGTTACAGATCCGAGGCTAACATTTATCTGGCTATAATGGCAGAATACTTTCGGCATATTCTGCATGTCCATGTGCTTTCTGCTGCAGCGCCATCTCCTTGCTTCTCTGTGATGGTAAAAATGGTCTAGAAAAGCTCCTACCAGCTATCCTACCATTCTGGAGATTTATTCCGAAGTTACAATTTTATCCCTCGGGATGACAAACTGCCTTAAAGAATTCTCCATGCCAGCATTATTTTATGGTACAGCTGTAGATTTCTCTTCTCAGCATTTTCTTGCATCATATTATTACTTTCGCTAGTCTTAGCAGGCCTCATTTGTTTGTTTTTTTAGAGCTACAGGTAGTTTCTAGTTTCACCAAAGACAGAGCTGTGTTTTTTGTATCTTAATTTTCAATTCTCTCATTGTTTTGGAATGATTTCAGAGAGAAGACGCAAAGACCACAGAAATGTTATTATTATGTCATTATAAACCAGAAGTCAATTCTTAAAATTTATTTTGTTATCAACTTGTGTGTCTGCTGATACTTTGAATTTATTCATTAACCAATTGAGGGTTAATGTGGGAAGGTATCTGAATAATAGTAACATTAATACGACAATCTTACAAAAATCTGTGGCATTGATATTGGGTCAATCAAACGACTTTGGGATATTTGGGTTATGCTTTGATCAGGAGACTTCTGAAAATCCGATTCCAGTATGATACTGATTCTGCCAAGACAAGGGTCATAGTTTCAGTTCAAGATGAGATTATTCCTCCTACTCTAATATTCCTACTGGCATATGAAAGTGGAAATGTCAGAACAATGAAAAACATTGAGAGGGAGAATAAGGCATGGGAGGAGGAAACTAGCTAGGGTTAGAAGAAAAGTGTTTTGCAGTGGAAAGATTTCTGAAGGAGGTAATGCCTCAGCTGGATCTTGAAGGATGGGTGAAAGGATGGGCAGACATGAGCTGAAATTGAAGAAATAACAAATGAAAGGCTAGGAGAATTGAGAAAGCATTATGCATTAGTGTTCTATGGTTGCATAGCAAATGATCACAAATCTAGCAGCTTAAAAAAACTCCTATTATCTCATAGTTGTGCAGGTCAGAATTTGGGGTATATCTCAGCTGCACTGTCTCCTCGGTATCTCACAAAAATACAGTAAAGTATCAGCCTTGCTGGTGTTCTTATTTGGAGTTTAGGATCTGCTTCCAAAATTATTTAGATTGTTTGATTAATTCAGTGCCTTGTGGTTATAGATTGAAGTCTTCTGTGGCCAAGAGGGCATCTGGTGCAGCTTGGAACATTTCAGGCTTCTCTCATTTCTGACCTTTGCATCCTCTTTCCAAAGGACTCACCTGATTGAGTCAGGACAACTCTTATTCAAGGGAAGGAAATTATGCAGCATGTGCACAGAAAGAGGTAAGCATCTCATGAGCCGTTTTAGGCTACCTACTACACACACTGTTTTGAGAGAGACCTGCAACCTTAGGTATGACTGTAGTACAGACTGGAAACAGGCAAGCTGGATGAGCAGATAGATGCCTAATGTCTGTCATGCCATAGCGTTTGAACACTTTTTGTTTTTGTTGTTGCATACAATGGGCACTATGTAAAAATTTTAAGCAAGATCTTTGCTGCTTTAACAGCAATGTGGAAGATGCACTGGTGGAATGTGAAACTGTAGAAAGAGATATTTTGATAAAGAATATCAAAGTGTTCCTGGAAAGAGCTAATAAATTAAAACTTTGATAGTAAATGAGCATAGAAAGTTTACCTTTAGATACTAAGGAGATAAATTTAATTATTTTAATGTACTCTACATTTACCTTCATAAATTCACTATCTACTATGTGATAAACACCATTCTAGGCATCAAGTCAGAATTAATATGAAATAGGTGATTTAAAAAAAAAAAAAGTAAGGAAAGACAAAAACAGATAAATTCACAAATAAGGTAATTTGAGATTTACTTCCTGCATGAAAACAACTGGATAGGGTAACAAAGCAGAGAACATGCCAATTAAGCAACTTTGGTCTGAAATGAACATTAGACTCAACTTCAAATGGCTTAAGTATAAGTGAGATTTATTATCACACATAAAAAGAAGACTGGAGGTAGTGTAGTGTGAATGTTACCTAATTCAACAATGTCATTTAGACTCTGGTTCTCTTTGTCTTCTCTGCCATCATTAGTATGTTGGCTTCTAACCGCAGGTTTTACCCTTCCTGGAACAAGGTGGCTATAGAAGTGCCAAGCTTCACATTCTTACACAACAACATCCAGCTGATTGTGGAGTGGTTAGGTCTTCTTTGACACCTCCCCGTCCTCACCTTTTAAGACAAACAACATTTCTCAGCATCTCATCAGCAATCTTTCTTCCATGTCTCATTTGCCAAATGACAACCCATGCCCGTTTTTATGCCAAATCACTCAAAGTTTATTCAAAGCATTATAACTGAGCTGGATGTGGTGGGTCATACCTGTAATCCCAGAACTTGGAAGGGCAAGGTGGGCAGATGACTTGAGTGCAGGAGTTTGACACCAGCGTGGGCAACATAGTGAAACCAAGTCTCTTAAAAAAAAAAAAAAAAAAAAATTATCTGATGTGGTGGTGCCCACCTGTAGCCCCAGCTCCTTGGGAGGCTGAGATGGAAGGATCACTTGAACCCAAGGAGGTCAAAGCTGCAATGAGCCGTGATCACACCATTGCACTCCAGCCTGAGTGACAGAATGAGATCTTAATAAAAAACAAACAAACAAACAAACAAAACTGGTTTAGAAAATTAGAAGTTTTTAAAAAAATTAAAACTTCAGATCGATATTAGAATTTCTGTGTGTGGAGCTCTTGCACTGGTTGAAAACTTCAGGGTTAGACTGATGAATAATGAAGTGCATAAGACTTAGACTAATAGGGATGGGGCTCATATCCTCTGAAACATGTAGCTATGCAAAGAAGGTATACAAACTCGGGGTGTTGTTAAACATAAATAAGAGGAAAAGAGTTGTCTGTTGAAGAAAATGACATGGCAGGATAATATTTTAAATAGAAAGTTAAGAACTATTATTTCTAAGGAGGTTATATATGAGCAAAAACCTAATAAGGAGAAGGCAGCCAGCCAGAACTGGGCAAGGTGGAAAGAAATTAAAGGCCTTAAGTTGAAAATGACCTGGAATAGCAGAAGATAAAATGAAAACCAATATTTTCATTGGTGGAGTCACTTTCCATAATCCTTGATGGCCCCAATATGGAGCATGGATTAAGGGCTATGACATGCTATTTTTCAATATGGTGCTTCATTGCAGCTTGATAGAATTTACCTTTCTTCTAAACATTCACTTCTGAAGAATAAATCACGTAAAGGACTTAAATGAGAAGAGGAGAGTCTGTTAGAAGTTCATGCAGCCATCCACGTGCTTTGGAGAGAAAGAGAAGTGAATGGATTTAAAAACAAATCAATTTCAGGTTTTCCTGGTAAATTAAATGTCAGGTGAGGAAAATTAAAAAAAGGGAAAGAGTATGAGGAAAATAAATAATCCCTCTCATATTTAAGGTCCTGAAGAAGTGGGTAAACATGGATGGTCTGATTGACTAACAGCCTCACAAATAGAAAGTTGGTGATATCCGGGGGGGGGAGGGGTGGGCACCCAAGATGGCTGAATAGGAACAGCTCCAGCCTCCAGCTCCCAGCGTGAGCGACACAGAAGATGGGTGATTTCTGCATTTTCAACTGAGGTATCAGCTTCATCTCACTGGGGCATGTCGGACAGTCGATGCTGGTCCCTGGGTGCAGCCTGATCAGTGAGAGCTGAAGCAGGGCGAGGCATCACCTTACCTGGGAAGCACAAGGGGAAGGGAATTTCTTTTCCTAGCCAAGCGAAATTGAGACACACAACACCTGGAAAATCGAGTAACTTGAACCCTAATACTGTGCTTTACCAAGGGTCTTAGCAAATGGCACACCAGAAGATTATATCCCACACCTGGCCCGGAGGGTCCCACACCCAGGGAGCCTCCCTCATTGCTAGCACAGCAGTCTGAGATCTAACTGCAAGGCTGCAGCAAGGCTAGGGGAAGGGAGCCCACCATTGCTGAGTCATAAGTAGGTAAACAAAGCTGCCCAGGAAGCTTGAATTGGGTGGAGCCCACTGCAGCTCAAGGAGGCCTACCTGCTTCTGTAGACTCCACCTCTGGGTACAGGGCATAGCTAAACAAAAAACAGCAAAAACCTCTGCAGATGTAAAAGTACCTGTCTGACAGCTTTGAAGAGAGCAGTGGTTCTCCCAGCATGGAGGTTGAGATCTGAGAACGGACAGACTGCCTGCTGAAGTGGGTCCCTGTCCCCTGAGTAGCCTAACTGGGAGACATCCCCCACTAGGTGAAGACTGACACCTCACACCTCACATGGCTGGGTACACCCCTGAGATGAAGTTTCCAGAGCAAGAATCAGACAACAACACTTGCTGTTCAGCAGTATTCTATCTTCTGCAGCCTCTGCTGCTGATACTCAGGCAAACAGGGTCTGGAGTGGACCTCAAGCAAACTCCAATAGACCTGTAGCTGAGGGACTGTTAGAAGGGAAATTAATAAACAGAAAGGACACTCACACCAAAACCCCATCAGTATGTCACCATCATCAAAGACCAAAGGCAGATAAAACCACAAAGATGGGGAAAAAGCAGTGCAGAAAAGCTGGAAATTCAAAAAATCAGAGCACATCTCACCTTCCTAAGGAACACAGCTCATCGCCAGCAATGGAACAAAGTTGGACAGAGAATGACTTTGACGAGTTGAGAGAAGAAGGCTTCAGTTGGTCAAACTTCTCAGAGCTAAAGGAGGAACTAGGTACCCAGCACAAAGAAACTAAAAAACTTGAAAAAACAATGGATGAATGTATAACTACAATAATCAATGCAGAGAAGACCTGAAAAGAACTGATAGATGTGAAAACCATGACACAAGAACTACATGACAAATGCACAAGCTTCAGTAAGTGACTTGATCAACTGGAAGAAAGAGTATCAGTGATTGAAGATCAAATGAATGAAATGAAGCAAGAAGAGAAGTGTAGAGAAAAAAGAGTAAAAAGAAATGAACAAAGCCTCCAAGAAATATGGGATTATGTGAAAAGACCAAATCTACGTCTGATTGGTGTGCCTGAAAGTGATGGGGAAAATGGAACCAAGTTGGAGAATGCTCTGCAGGATATCATCCAGGAGAACTTCCTCAACCTAGTAATGAAGGCCAACATTCAAATTCAGGAAATACAGAGAACGCCACAAAGATACTCCTCGAGAAGAGCAACTCTAAGACACATAATTGTCAGATTCGCCAAAGTGGGAATGAAGGAAAAAATGTTAAGGGCAGCCAGAGAGAAAGGTCAAGTTACCCACAAAGGGAAGCCAATCAGATTAACAGCAGATCCCTTGGCAGAAACTCTACAAGCTAGAAGAGAGCGGGGGCCAATATTCAACACTCTTAAAGAAAAGAATTTTCAACCCAGCATTTCATATGCTGCCAAACTAAGTTTCATAAGTGAATGAGAAATAAAATCCTTTACAGACAAGCAAATACTTAGAGATTTTTTTCAACAGTAGGCCTGCTCTGCAAGAGATCCCGAAGGAAACACTAAACAAATAAAGGAACAACCGGTACCAGCCATTGCAAAAACATGCCAGAATGTAAAGTCCTTCGATGCTAGGAAGAAACTGCATCAACTAACAAGCAAAATTACAAGCTAATATCATAATGACAGGATCAAGTTCATACATAACAATATTAATCTTAAATGTAAATGAAATAATGGTCCAATTAAAAGACACAGACTGGCAAATTGGATAAAAAGTCAAGACCCATCAGTTCGTTGTATTCAGGAGACCCATCTCACATGCAGAGACACACATGGGCTCAAAATAAAAGGATGGAGGAAGACCTACTAAGCAAATGGAAAACAATAAACAGCAGGGGTTGCAATCCTAGTCTCTAGTAAAACAGACTTTATACCATCAAAGATCAAAAGAGACAAATAAGGCCATTACATAATGGTAAAAAGATGAATTCATCAGGAAGAGCTAACTATCTTAAATATATATGCACCCAAAATATGAGCACCCAGATTCATAAAGCAAGTCTTTAGAGACTTACAAAGAGACTTAGACTACTATACAATAATAATGGGAGATTTTAACACCCCACTGTCAACATTAGATAGATCAACGAGACAGAAAGTTAAGAAGGATATCCAGGAATTGAACTCAACTTTGAACCAAGCGGACCTAATAGACATCAACAGAACTCTCCACCCCAAATCAACAGAATATACATTCTTCTCAGCACCACATCACACTTATTCCAAAATTGACCACATGGTTGGAAGTAAAGCACTCCTCAGCAAATGTACAAGAAGAGAAATTATAACAAACTGTCTCTCAGACCACAGTGCAATCAAACTAGAACTCAGGACTAA
>NW_016809781.1:41497-52382 GCF_001698545.2 Rhinopithecus bieti | reverse complement strand
ATGTAAACTAGTTCAACCATTATGGAAAACAGTATGGCGATTCCTCAAGGATCTAGAACTAGATGTACCATATGACCCAGCCATCCCACTACTGGGTATATACCCAAAGGATTATAAATCATGCTGCTACAAAGACACATGCACATGTATGTTTATTGCAGCACTATTCACAATAGCAAAGACTTGGAATCAACCCAAATGTCCATCAGCGACAGACTGGATTAAGAAAATGTGGCACATATACACCATGGAATACTATGCAGCCATAAAAAAGGATGAGTTCATGTCCTTTGTAGGGACATGGATGCAGCTGGAAACCATCATTTTCAGCAAACGATTGCAAGAACAGAAAACCAAACACCGCATGTTCTCACTCATAGGTGGGAATTGAACAATGAGATCACTTGGACACAGGAAGGGGATCATCACACACCAGGGCCTATTGTGGAGGGTGGGGAGGGGGGAGGGAAAGCATTAGGAGATATACCTAATGTAAATGACGAGTTAATGGGTGCAGCACACCAACATGGCACATGTATACATATGTAACAAACCTACACATTGTGCACATGTACCCTAGAACTTAAAGTATAATAATAATGAAACCAAAAAAAGAAGAAGAATGTCATATGTGCTATGTGGGAAAAAATTCTTCCCTTGTGCAAATAAACTTGGTTGCCTAAGCATTAAAAAAAAAAAAAAAAAAAAAATTGAAAGTTGAAAATATTTTTTAGAAGCTAAAATTAATATTGGAGGAAGATCTGAAGGTACTGGTTGAAAGAAATAACAAACATAACTCATGTATGTAAATCAAACTATTTGGTATGAATAAATAACACACAGACTCTAGGCTATTTCTAATTGGAATTATAATGAAAAAAAATTAGTCCAAACATTAAACCCTTATGAATGTCAAAAAGAGCAACAACAACTTGTAATGGTGGTTTCAAACCTAAAAAGTATGTGGAAATAGTTTATGGTAGACAGATACATCCAGGAAGTTGTCAATGTCATACTCTATAAACCTGTAGGCAAGAGTTTCACCAAAGTTGGCAAACAAAGAAGGCTATTAGTTTGGAAATATTTGTGATAAACAGTGCCTGGGGAGGAAATTAGAGAAGTTCCCAGTTTCCTTCAACCCATCATCTTCCTTTCACTGCACACTATTACATATTCATGCATTATGCCTAACTATATTAAGATTATCAAGAAATCACAAATCAATTTGTAATTTGTGTGCTTGACAAGTTAACTCAACACTGCAAAATATATCAACTACTACCTTTAGGAATTTGTTGGCTAAAAGAGGAAAATTTTTCTAAAAGCCAATTTTCCTCACAATGGCTAATGTGGACAATTTAAATGTAATCACACAGTGGAAAACATACTTTTCAGTTTCCGATACTGTGGGAATATCTGCAAGTTACTAAGATGTAGTAAAAGAATGTCTATAAAATAATTTGTTGTAGGACCAATTTTGCCAACTAAAATTGAAAAAATAAAAATACTATAAATGTCATGTTCATAGAGGTGAACAATTGATGTTTATAAAATTGAAACAACAAATATATACTAGGACCTTGTTTAAAGTTATCACAATATAATGTTTTGTTTCAAGGTGTGAAAAAGTACTTCATTTATTTATTCAGTGAATATTTATTGAATAATTACATATGCCAGACTCTATTCTAGGTAGTGAACAAACATTAAAAAATTATTGTTCTCATTGAGTTTGTATTCTAATGAGGGAGAAAAAAACGACAACAAAAAATAAGAAACCCCCCAAAACAAATAAACCCCCAAGAACCAGAGAGAATATTCCTGTTCCTCGAGACAGGCAAATTTTTTTTTTCTTGGCACTTTGCTGTGCAAATAATATCTGACTTAGAGATTCATTTGAAGGTCACTTGGAGTGGATATTACACTCACTATGGATAGGTTTACATTCTACATCTAGGTTCAAAGTTTGTGTCACAAAAGCAGAGTGAAATTAAAGCTATTCTTCAGGCCAATTACGATCATGTGCTCTAACCCTACTTCAATCAATGCTTCCTAACCATTTTCAGCCACCACACCATTGACATTCACAAAACAGTTGTAAGTTCTTTCAATAGAACTTAATAATTCTCAACTAGGAGGCTATATGCATCATCTCAATGTGGGCAGAATAGGTCAAGGAAGAAAAGGACCTAGAATTTCCAGAGAGGTTTAGATAGAGGAAATGCTTTTTCTTCATTCTTCATCTGATGTCACTTTTCACAGTTAAAAGTCAGTAATTTAAAATAGCCACCATACCAATCTATCTCATTATTTAAGAATATCTACATAAATGTCAAAATAATAGCAGCTAATGATAGTGCTTACTATGTTTCAGGCACTGTTCTAGCAGATTTAATTCTCAAACCAACTCCTGATTAGAAAACCAAGGCATGGAGAAGTTAAGTGACTTGTCTTAGGTCCCACAGCTATTAAGTGACAGAGCTGGATTCAAAATCAGGCGTAAATACCAGAAACTGTGGCACTACTCTACTAAAAGAACACACAAATACATAACCATGGTTAAAACATATCATTATTCAATTGTTCATTTATGAAAATTTAATATACAATTTAGTTCTTTTGGCACGATCAGAAACCTATTGTTGGATCTTTCTGATTATGTCAAAAAGAGATGTAGTAAATATAAATTTAGCTAGTCCCTGAAGTTTGAAAGGCTCTAATTAATAGCAGTGAGCTAGGTCAATACTTCTGAGTTTATTGCAATCTTTCATGAAGTCTTCCATCAAACTGGGTTCTCATCCTTGAAGTGGCAACACTTGTTCAGCACAACCTTACGAGGATCAGGATCTGAAACTCTGCTAGTTCTGGAAAATACCAACCACCACAATAAAAGCAATACTGGGAGTATCACTCATTTTCACCTTTGTTTATTGACTTGCGTCACTGTGCATCTGGAATACATAATGATGGAATTCATAGGCCCTGTTCTATGGCATTGTGGAAGCTACTGGAGTTTAGTGTGGCAGTTTTTTTTTGTTTTTTTTTTGTTTGTTTGTTTTTTTTTTGGCTATAAAAGCCATGTAAGAGTAAGTGAGAAATAAATTATAAACTGTGAATATGAAAACATTTGTCACAGTACCTGAAATATATTAACACATACCAGTTTGTACGTAGACACACATTCACACACCTGCACATGAGCATACATACATGCTTTCTCTCTCTCTCTCTCTCTCTCACACACACACACACACACACACACACACATGCACATAGAATATGCAGGTAGATATGTTTTGATATAGCATGTCTTTCCATATGTTTGATTATTATGGTGCTTTTTCCCAAGTCCTAGAAATAGATAACGGGTTTTCCCCCTTCCTCCTGAAATTTGACTGTATTTCAGCGTCTTCTTTTCGAACAAAACTCTTCTCTCTGCTTTCAAAGTTGTTAACTACCAAATCTGATGAAAATGTCCTTGTTAATAGTGTGATGGCAAAGTATTTTAGCACCTATTTCTAGATGCAGATAATACATAACAGTTCCAAATAATACATAGTACGTTCTTAGTAGCTTCCTGAAGACAATAATTTCATATCCACTGTACTTTCCAAAAGAGCTATTTCAATGGTGGGAATTTAAAGCAAGCAAAAAAGGAAAATTATAACAAAGGAGGATGAAAAGGATGATTTGTGTAGGTTGTTAGGATTCTCCAATTTTATTCTTATTATTTCTTTCATTTTAGCAATAATCAAACTTTACATTAATTCAACAAAGTTACTTCTCTCCCTCCAGGCATTGACAATATAAAACGATTTTGGATTTTAAGCAGAAAATGACAGCAATATTTTAATCACAAAAGGCAATCATGTAATTAGCACTTATGATACACCCATTTAAACGTTCATTCTTTGAGAAAATGTCTTGTGAGCACTGCAAGATATGAGACATTATAAATTACTCAAGTACAACATATGCCCTGTGGATGAGTTCACAGTCCATTTAAAAAAAATAAAGCCAAAACAATGAGAGTATTGATTTCTATAGGCAAGTATTAAATTATTAGACTCACATTACCAGGACTCTGGATAGCTATCAATACCTTAACTTTGACATTTCCAACTGAAAATGCCATTGTATGCTATATAGATCTTTTTACCCGTAATCTGCACTTCCGCTATTCTCTCTGTGTTCTCTCAAGTATCTTGCCTTTTTGCCAACTGTTCTTCTAACAGTAACTTGTCAACTAAAACAATGCTTAAATTCTACGTCATCTATTTGGATTTTTTTCTGATCTCTATGGTATTATCAATCAAATCTCAAAAATTCACAGGTTCTCCTTCATTACTAGGTATTTTATATATTAGTCTTGCTTCTTCAAATAGAGGAAAGCTCTTTGAAGGAAAGAATCAGGTCTCTAGTTTTCAAAATGTAATTAAGAACGTTTTAGCAAGTCTGTTCATACACAAAAAAAATTTGATAAATATGTTAATTGAAGAGAAGAGATTAACAAGCAACATTTATTTTAGCATCCATCCTTTTTCTAATGACCATTAAGCTTTAATTAACTTTGAGTCAATATGCTTCAACCACCTTTTTCCCTACTAGCTGTGCCTGGTTAGAAAATAAAATATTTATCATCATATTACCCCAAATTTACTAAAAATACTAAGACTAGATACTTTGTGTTCCTATGAATTATTCTTAAAATCATATTACATTGTTATTGCTATTTGACAAAATGATACAAAATATATATAGCTTGAAGAATATGAATGTAAATAAAAGTGACTCACAACTACAAGAATAAACATTACTCAGTAGATAACCAAGTGGTACCCTACTACCCACAGATAACGCTAATAGTCACGGAGCAACATTTATATATCACGCTTCAATGGAAATGATTACAATTAGAATAACATGCCATTTAGTTGGCTCTGATCTGATGATGCCCATGACTGGCTAAATTTCCACAGATTTCAGAGTACAGCCTTGGACAAAGGTTGGCATCACCCACATTTTTACACGTAGCTAGAATATGTTCATGTTGTATAATATTTTCATTTTATGGCTTTTATCCCACAAATGGTATTTTAATAGAGGATTGTTCCATTAGTAAACAGACTGGTCTTGCTGACACATCTTTCCTTTTAAAATATACTTTGGCTGAATTCTAACAAAATCATTTTGAATGCAAAAGGGATGCTTTTCAAGCCAGATGGTTTATCTAATAGGAATGTTTTCTGATTAGAGAAACAGCAGTAGACTCATGATCACAGCAGGTGCCAAACTGGTTCTGTAGTTTACATGAATTTGCAACTGAACAAGTCATGAACTAAAGGGAATCTATTTTGAAATGTGCCACAGTCTATTCTGAGAAGAAAGGGGAGTGTAAAATATGCTACCATATTAGATAAGGTTCATATGGCATTTCTTGATATGAATGTGGTCATTATTGCATTTGTGATAAAATTTATTTGTATACTAAATTCCCTGACTATGTTGTAGAGAAGATTAATAACACTTCAAAATCATAATGCTTACAGAACATTTTATGATGGGATAATAATCTAAAGTGTTTTTTGGGTCAAAATAATTTGGAATCTCTTAATTGGAAAAAAATGTATCATTGTTTTTCTTTCTTGTTTTCCTTATTCCTTGTACCTGTATTCTGCTTTTGTTTCAAGAAAAAAAATTTTCATGTACTGGTAATAAGGGAAACAGAATATTATTGGTATGACAGGCCCAGCCATGTCTAAGAGTGTATAAAAGGAAACCTCCCAGGCATTGTAGAGATGGCATCCCCATGCAGGTTCCTGAGTAGTGGACTGTTGCCTTTTATTATAGTGTAACTCGTTCCTGGGTGCTGAGATGACTACGGGGTACAAAAGAGAGTGAGCCCATAGATTCACACTGAGACTTAGTAGCTTCCCTTTCTTCATGGTCTGACAACACCACCAAACTTTGATGTACCTTAATGGCATACAGACGAAAATGTATGTAGTCTAGGAGAAAAGATGTGTAGCCCCGTACGATAGTTAACACTGACTGTCAACTTGATTAGATTGAAGGATACAAAGTATTGATCCTGGGTGTATCTGTGAGGGTGTTGCCAAAGGAGATTATCATTTGAGTCAGTGGGCTGGGAAAGGCAGACCCACCCTTAAATCGGATGGGCACAATAAATCAACTGCCAGTATGGCTAGAATATAAGCAGGCAGAAAAAAAAGTGAAAAGAGAGACTGGACTAGCCTCGCAGCCTACATCTTTCTCCCATGCTGGATGCTTCCTGTCCTTGAATATTGGAATCCAAGTTCTTCAGTTTTTGAATTTGGCCTGGATCTCCTTTCTCCTCAGCCTGCAAACAGCCTACTGTGGGACCTTGTGCGTGTGTGTATATATATATATATATATATATTTATATATTTCGTTAGTTCTGTCCCTCTAGAGAATCCTGACTAATCCAGATTTTGGTACCAGAAGTACCAAAATATCCTGTTCTAGAGGAACAGGATATTAAGGATAGAGTTCTTTCATTGGTTTTGGGGTTTTTGGAGTTGGCTGCTTAACATGATTAAACACAAAAATACTAAGGACTCTACATCTAATTGTATGGAGAACACTGATAGTCCTTAGTATGAATTGTTTAGAGAGTTATGCAGAAAAAAATGCATTTGACACTCCTGATTCATCGCTCATGAGAGGCAAGGAGTTTAGTGACTCTATACATAATGCCTTCAACAATAGTGGAGAACCAAGGAACACAATGAAGCTGGTTGGCTGCTCCTAAGTTCAGTGGACAAAGTGATGAAAGAAAATGATGAACTCAGGGATTCCATCTTCCAACTTCAGAAGCAGATACTGAGTCTCAGATCTGCTAAGATTGCCCTGAGTGAGAGTCTTATTTCCTGTAGAGAAAGAGCTGAAATTGTGAAAAAACAGACACAGACTCTTATCATGTGAGTGGCTGACCTACAATGAAAGGTGCATGCACAGTAGACGCAAAGTGTCTACTATTAAAGTGAGGACATTGATTGGAAAAGAATGGGAGCCTGCAGCTTGGAATGCAGATGTGTGGGAAGACCCTGATGAAGCTGGGGACACCGAGTTTGTAAAAGCTGATTAACCATTTTTTGCTAGAGGAAGCAGCTTCCCCATCCCCAGTATTGGCAATGTCCCCTCCCTGACCCATGCTGCCATCAGCCTTTCCACCTATGTCTGAGGAGATAAACCCTGAACTGTCTGAGGCAACAGTCATGGCCTCCCCTAAGGCAGTTGCCAGCAAGATAATGTTGATTCTCCTCAGGAGACACCTGTTTTCTTCTACACCTATAACTAGACTAAAGCCCTGGCGGGCCCCTGAAGGTGAGGTTTAGAGTGTGACTCATGAGGAGGTGCACCACCCTCAAAAAGAACTGCTTGAGTTTGCTAATTTGTAGAAACAGAAATCTGGAAAACAGGCATGGGAATGAATATTAACTGTGTGAGATAATGGTGGAAGGAACATAGAGTTGGATCAGGCTGAATTTATTGCTTTCAGCCCACTAAGTAGGGGCTCCATATTTAACATTGCATCTCAGGGAATTTTAAAAAGGTTCTAATAGTTTACTTGTTTGCTTAGCTAAAATATGGATTAAAAGATGGCCCACTGCAAGTGAGCTGGAAACCTCTGATCTTCCTTAGTTTAATGTAGAGGAGGGGAACCAAGGGCTTAAGGAGATTGGGATAGTGGAGTGGATTAGTCACTTAAGACTTACTCATCCCAGCTGGGAGGGTCCAAAAAATATAACTTTGACCAATGCTTTGTGAAATAGATTTGTGAGGGTAGCACCTACATCTTTGAAGAGCCCTGTAATTGTTCTTCTCTGAACCTCAGATCTGACAGTGGGAACCACAGTCACTCAACTACAGATTTTAAATACATTGGGAATAATTGGATCCCGAGGTGGCAGGGGCCAAGTGGCAGTACTCAACCATCAAAGACACGGTGGCTGTAGCTACTGTAATGGACAGCAGAGGCAAAGCAGCAATCAGAATAGTCTGACTCATGTAGAGCTCTGGCATTGACTAATCACGGTGTTCCTAGAAGTGAAATTGATAGGAAACCTACAGCATTCCTATTTAATTTATATAAGCAGGAAACTTCTAGGTTGAATAGACAAAAGACTAATTTGAATTATAAAAAGAGAGAATCATGGCCTCATTCCTAGTACAAAAATCTGTATTAGGGTTCTCTGGAGGAAATCAACTAATGGAATATATATATAATATATATATAAATATATATATTATATATAATAAACTCACATGTATATATAAGTTTATTAAGTATTAACTCACATGATCACAAAGTCCCACAATAGGCTGTCTGCAGGCTGACGAGCAAGGAGAGCCAGTCCAATTTCCAACATTGAAGAACTTGGAGTCCAATGCTCAAGGTCAGGAAGTATTCAGCACGGGAGAAAGATGTAGTCTGGGAGGCTAGGTCAGCCTCTTTTTTCACATTTTTCTGCCTGCTTATATTCTAGCCATGCTGGAGCTAATTAGATTATGCCCACCCAGATAAAGGGTGGGCCTGTCTTTCCCATCCCACTGACTCAAATGTTAATCTCCTTTGGCAACACCTTCACAGAAACACCCAGGATCAATACATTGTATCGTTCAATCCAATCAAGTTGAACTCAGTATTAATCATCACAAGTTATTTTTGTTCCTCTAGAGAACGTTGACCAATGAGGGAACCCCCACCTACTTTCTTTTCTTATTTACATCAGTCACCTACTTTCTTATTTATGTCAGCTACTCTGTTTATTTACTGCTTTGGAAGAAAACTAAAGTAAAAGTAACCTAGAATTGAGTCCAAGTCATCATTCTCACTTATTGTCACCCCAGGCAAATTTCATGATCTGTTCTAAAACAGTTGGTTAGACTGTTGGTACCTGGAACATGTTCAAGTCAGAGATGCATCACCTAGAAGAATCATAATTTTGAAATTTTTGGTAGTTCAAAATGCAAATGAAATTAGATTTTTATAGTGATATAAGTGTAGTTATCTAAATCCTCTCTAAAGATGTTCAGTAAGCATCAAATATGTCTAAATGTAAGTTAAAATTTGATATCTCATTTTTTAAATAAATATAATGATTTTGCCCATTTTTCCATACATGGATTTGTCATTATAGGAATCAAAACTTTCTGTGGCTCATTATTACAAGTATCTTTACTAAGTAAATTCCTATACCTTATATCATTTCCTCTAACTTAACCAAACTTCTTCAGAATTTTTAAGTATTGATTTTGTTTTAACCACTTGTTTTGGTAGTTATTAATACAAATACTTAAAGCTTTATAATACCTAACCATTTGATGCAGTGAATTTTGGATATTATTTAGATTAGCTCTGAGTTTTTGTAGCATATTATACATTTATCTTCTATATTCTGTTTAATTTCTTAATAATTCACATTATGCAGAATAGAACATTAATGTGCTTATTTCATTAAAATTTGAGGTTGCTTACAGGAGTGTGAAATAGGGAATCTGGATTGAACTTTCTGCTTAAGTTATAATACTTCATAATGATAGCTCCTCCAGCATTAAGCAACGTTATAGCGTTGTTCTTCCTTGCCTAAATGACCATTAATCTGCTCTTCTTTAACGTTTAAAATATTTCTATCTTTGTTCTAGGTCAGTGTTTTGTAACCAGAATAGAGGTAAGCCAATGTATACAGGTAACCTACAAGTTCTCAATGAGAACAGTTAAATTTCCCTCTCCATCTAAATTATATTGAATGTATGGACATACATGTATGTAGATTTATATATGCATACATATGTACTCATACCAAATAACCTCAGTGGTCATTATAAACAAGAACTTCTATGAGATTCCAGTGCTCACACTGCATATCAGTTTGAAATGAATTGTTTAAGAACTTCAGTTATATGATCTTTCATCATTCATGATGTGCTCCCTAAACAAACCAAATACAATTAATTCAACATTTTCTGTCCCAAGGGAGGTTTCATGAAAATTTACATGGAGAAAAAAATGGAGAGGGAACTCAGTCATCACATGGAGTACAGTAGGAGCCGTGTACCAAACTGAAAAGGCTGTAGTCATATCAGGTGGTGCCCTTTTTATGCCTCAAGTACAGAGTTAGTTTGTGCAAAATAATATTACCATTAAATCCATTTAATGTTAATTTTATGTGTGCAATACTTCAAATATGTTTGGGGACAAGCTAAACCTATAAAGAGTGTATAACTAAATATGTATTTACTTGGACTTAAGAAATTATATAATAAAAGTAATTTAAATAATTACTGGTGGTGAGAAGAATACTTTGCATCCTTCCAAAGGAATAGTCACCTTTCTCAAGCATGAGAAATTCTGCTATAGTCTATGTGTACTCTCTGTGGTTTTGGGGCTTGTTACAGTGCTGGAGCAAGACAAAAGAATCAATTTGTTCCAATCAGGAGTTAGCAAATATTTTGGTAAAGGGCAAAATAGTAAATATTTGGGGCGGTGCAAATCAGAGCCTCTGATGCAACTACTCACATCTAGCAAAAATGCAGCATAGACAATAAATAAATGAAAGGGCACACTTGTGTTCTAATGATTGTAAATCTAATTATTTACAAAAACAAGTACTTCACCAGATTGGATCTGTGAAGTAAACTTTGCTGACCCCTAAAACTAGCTGAGTGCATCAGGAGATGCACTAATAAAATATTTCAGTTCTCCTTGAAGAGGTCCTTTACATCCCTTATAAGTTGGATTCCTAGATATTTTATTCTCTTTGAAGCTACTGTGAATGGAAGTTCATTCCTGATTTGGCTCTCTGCTTGTCTGTTACTGGTGTATAAGAATGCTTGTGAT
>NW_016809781.1:36719-39437 GCF_001698545.2 Rhinopithecus bieti | reverse complement strand
TTATTGCGGCACTATTCACAATAGCAAAGACTTGGAATCAACCCAAATGTCCATCAGTGACAGACTGGATTAAGAAAATGTGGCACATATACACCATGGAATACTATGCAGCCATAACCAAGGGTGAGTTTGTGTCCTTTGTAGGGACATGGATGCAGCTGGAAGCCATCATTCTCAGCAAACTATCACAAGAACAGAAAACCAAACACCTCATGTTCTCACTCATAGGTGGGAACGGAACAATGAGATCACTTGGACTCGGGAAGGGGAACATCACACACCGGGGCCTATCACGGGGATGGGGGAGAGGGGAGGGATTGCATTGGGAGTTATACCTGATGTAAATGATGAGTTGATGGGTGCTGACGAGTTGATGGGTGCAGCACACCAGCATGGCAGAAGTATACATATGTAACAAACCTGCACGTTATGCACATGTACCCTAGAACTTAAAGTATAATAAAAAATAAATTTAAAAAATAATAAAAAAAAAAACATAAAAATAAAATAAAATAAAATATTTCAAAAGTCACCAATTACCCTAGCTTCTACAAAGGATATCCTAGTACTATTAACACAGTATTCTGAAAGAAAACAAGCACAAAACTGTCAAGTTGTTTCTTACTTTAACTTAGAAATGACTGATTATTTAAAGATGCTGAATAAAATCTACCAGAAGTAAAAGAGTTAATATTCTCAACACATATAAATGATAAGTAGCAGAGGTGATGGATATCCATACATATATACATTCTATGAATACAACAATATATCATATGTACTCCATAAAGATCCACAAATATTCAGTATCAGTGAAAAATTTTTAAAAGATACATTTTATACACATCAAAAAATTAACAGTGACATAAATTAGCCACCTTATTAAATATTTAAAATAAACATTCACCACTCTTGAAGTCAGCATTTCATTTTCTCCTTTAAACATAAATTTTCAGAAACCTTTATGGTTATGATCTTTGTGAATATGGCCCTTTTTTTGGATAAAAGCAATGTCCTAAGGTAACACATTTTAGTAATGAGAGCAAGCCACCTTTCTGATGTCAGCATCAATGTGTCTAATGCATTCTAAGTATCCTGGTTCTGAACAATAGCTTCACATCTTTTGAACAATGATTACTTTTAGAACAATTAAATGTAACACATCAGGCACTTTCTCCTCTTGCCAATTCAAAGGTATTAATTGAAAAGCTATAAAGATAACCAAAGAAAGTACATACTATTTTTTAAAAAAGATTTCATATTAAATATAATTAGTTGATACACTGTGAAAACCAGATAATTCAATTCTTTCGGCAAAACAGCAAATCTTCTATGCAAAATACATTTATAGAATTATGAGGAAATCTTGATGGTTAAAGAACTTTAATGAGTGACGTATGTTTTTATTACTTAAGCAATTTTACAGCAAAGATAATTTGTTGTATCTAATGGTATACATGATTGTGTTTTATTTTGTTTATAAAATAGGCATAAAGTAGTGAATCATTTATATCAATGTTTAATGGTTATTACTTCCACTCAGTTAAATTTTGATGTTTAGCTTTCCATTTTATTTTTTTAAATTCTTTATAGAGGATTGTAACTTTCTAATTTGCCATACTCATTTTTCTTCTTTATTTTCCCTACTGATATAATTCGGCTTTGTCTCCACCCAAATCTCTTCTTGAATTGTAGTTCCCAAAGTCTCCACGTGTCATTGGAGGGACCTGGTGGGAGGTAATTGAATCAGGGGATGGTTTCCCCCATGTTGTTCTCGTAATTGTGAGTGAGTTCTCACGAGCTCTTATGGCTTTATTAGCTGTGGCATTTACCCTGCCAGCACTCATCGTCTCTCCTGCCAACTTGTGAAGAGGTGCCTTCCACCAAGATTGTAGGTATCCTGTGACCTCCCCAGTCATTTGGAACTGTGAGTCAATTAAACCTCTTTTCTTTATAAATTACCCAGTCTTGGGTATTTCTTCACAGCAGCATGAGAATGGACTAATACACCTACTGTTACCTTATTATGTTTATACTTTCATTCTTTCTTTCACCTGTTAAATTATTTTTTATTTAGGTCATTGGCAAATATTTATCATTATTTTACATTAAATTAGCCATTAAAGGTATTTTGAGTTCATAATATGCTTGGCATTTTACACTTGATGCTTACATAGAAAGCAGTCATGTATAGAATGATGAATTTGCAAGAATATCTAGCCTTTTTGGGGCAGGGCATGGAGGGCGTCAAGCTTTTATTAACACTGGCTATAATTTGAAGTAAGTAACCTTAAAATAAGTAAATGTTCATAGAAAATATTCAGTAATACAGAAGTATTAATATATAAGTGAAAAGTACATTTTTCATACCTATCTCCCAAGCTCTTACACACTTGTAATCTGTTAGCACATCAATATATAAAATTCACATTCCGCACATGCAAGTGTAAATGTTTATATATGTATCTGTGTTGTATTTACATGTATAAAAATACATAACAATATATTTCTTTTTACAAAATGAAATCTGACCTTGTATATTGCTCTCTTTTATTTTTTCCCCATTCATCAAACACAGTAGTGTGGGCATCCTTGTACAAAAGTACATCTCATTTTTACATCAGCCAGTTACTCAAAATTGAAAATAACCTTTACTTTATTAAATTATCTCCCTATTGATAAAATATAAGGCATCTGTTTTTTTTTTTTTTTTTTTTT
>NW_016809781.1:32127-36462 GCF_001698545.2 Rhinopithecus bieti | reverse complement strand
TTTTTTTTTTTTTTTTTTTTTTTTTTTCCTAAAAATGATGAAGTACTGTGGGGAAGTATCTATATCTTTGAATTTTGCAAGCAGAATTTTTGAGTCAAAGTGTGTGCACATTCACCTGTTGATTGACAGCAGAAAGTAGTTTGCCTTCCAATTTGCTTTCCACCAACTGTGTATATTTCACCACACTGCCACATTCACTAATCATTGCCTTTTTTTAAAAAAAACAGTTTTTTGGAGAAATTTTGAATTGTATTGATTTCAGATACATCTTGTAATCGCCAATGTAGTGTCACATTTTTACGTGATTCTTGCTCTTATTTATTTATTCCTCTATGAATTACCTTCATTTCCTTTGTCCATTGCTCTATCATGTTGTTTAGATATTGTTCTCGTTGATTGATATGTGGAATTGAATTTATAAAATGTATTTGAAGGCATGAAAAGAAATGGCAATAACCGACATCAAACTACACATGTTCACAGTATTTTCTTCTCTTAGTGTCTTAGGGATTTTATGAATTGGGGAAACTTCAGGAAGAGACAAATGTTCTGTATGTTTTCTTTCTTTCATCTCCACGCAATGAGGTGACAGAGATTTCAAATTGAAATGCACTTTGAAGTCAGCAGGACAGAAGAGTCATCAATTTTAAGGTCTTTTTCTCTTTCTCTTTCTACTATTCCTCACATCATTTTATGCCTTGGACCGTTTAATTTCCTCTTTCTCAGGTCTCTATCACTCATCTCAACTTTCTCCACCTTCGCTACTCTGGCATTTCACCTTTGCTTTCTTCCTATTAAACCCACTAAAAGGCCCACAAATCACAGCCTCTGGTGAGTCATTTATCTTTCATACATCAGTTTCATCATCTATAAAATAAAAATACTAGCAATCTTTTATGTGTTTTACAAATATAGTATGGCATAAAGCAAATAATATAAGTGGAAAATGATTGAAGATGCTATGAGACGATAAGAAAGTAAGGAAAGTGGAGGAAGTCCAATCACCTGAAGAGCTGTAACAAATAGAGGAAGAAGGTGAAGCAAGGGTCTAAAGAAAAAGATAAGCAGCAGATAGTGGAATTCTGGTGGTAGGGAAAGTGACTGCACCTAGTAACCTAAGGGAACAGTATAGAAATAAATGAAAAATCTTGTGAAATGTCAAGATAAATACATAATCTTTTGCTCATCAAACAGAGCTAAGCACTGTAATATGCTAAATATGTGTGATTACTTATATGCATTGGAAATTGGTTAGTAAAAGCATAAGCTGGCTTACTTACAGTGAGTTAGGAATTAAAATTAAGTCATGATTGCCGTGGCTGTGTTTGTGCTTAAGTGAAATTGCATTATGATTAGGTTAATAGAATAAGACATTAAGTGCAAAATCCATTAAAGTCTTGGGCTCTCAACTCTTATCAAAGGAGTAAGGGAATGAGTTAAAAATAATAGGCAATTATAGCCTACCAACAACTACTCTTGGGAGATCCTTGTGTAAGAGCCAATAGTAGAGGTTGTTCAGAACAGGCAAATGGATGACTCAGAGTAGAAGCTGGTCTCATGGCCTGAGGCTTCCTTTTCACGTTTCTCAAATCAGAAGTACTTTGCACACTTCTCTCAGTAAAATATATTCAATGAAATCCCGAGGAAAATCAAAGCAGGCTGCAAATACTAGATTATGACATAAACAGATTTCTTGATTCATTCAGAATTAGATGCTAGTGAGATTTCAGACTACTGCTCCTCTTTAGGGAGAAAATCACTAAAGAAATTCCTTTCACTTACTTTGGGACTACTTCTTGTTGAAAAGTGTTACTCTAACGATCTTTGTGCACTGGCTTTGCTACCTAGGCTTCAGGGTGCAAAGGAGTAAACTCCAAGAAAGTAAAATGAAACTATTTGTCTATTTTATACGTTAATTGGATGAAAAAGCTGTATCTCTATAACGCCAGGAATCCACATTCCAAACTCATAGAAACTGGAGTCTTTTATTTTATTGATTGCTACCAGTACTTTTTTTTTTCATTTTGGAAATTTTTTTTTTTTAAGTTTGACACTAAACTCAAAGCCTGACGTAAAGAGTGAAAATTGGCCAAGCATGGTGGCTCACACCTGTGATTTCAATACTTTGGGAGGCTGAGGTGGAAGCTGAGGTGGAAGGATTAGTTGAGTCCAGGAGTTCCAGACCAGTCTGGACAATTTTTGTCTCTACAAAAATTACAAAACTTACCAAGGCATGGTGGTGCATACCTGTAATCCCAGCTACTCAGGAGGTTGAGGTGAGGGAATCTTTTGGCCCTAGGAAGTTGAGTCTGAAGTGAGCCATGATTGTGCCACTGCACTCCAGCCTGGGTGAAATAGTAGGACTCTGCCTCTAAAAAAAGATGGAAAGTTGCAGGAATCATATTTTGTTTTTTTTTTTTTTTGCATAAAATAAAAGATTTATATAAATAGAACAAGATCAAATAATAAATACATAAGTTTTATTTGAAAATTTTATTTTGTATGGTTTATTGACACAAACCACATACCAGAATTTGTAGAAAAAATCCAAGTGGTATAGAAACCAATTGTGTTTTTATATAGCCATGAGATGGTGAAGATTTTCTATGTCAATTTAATGCATTTAATTTTACAAAGAAGATATTATTTTATAGTATGAACTGGATTAAATCTTGGATTTCTATTTTGCTCTGTAATGTAAAACTGAATTAATATTTATTTCCACGGGTTCATTAAGTCAGCAAATATTTGTGGAGTGCCTTCTAAATGACAGGCACTGTTCTAGGTAACGGGTTAGGGAAAAAACAAGATGAGCAATATTTTTGTCTTAACAGAGCATGTGTACTAGGAGTGAAAAACATTAAATTTAGATTAGATAGACAAATAGATTCCATTTAAATTAGATAGGTATAAAAGTTATGATGAAAATAAATAGGGAGATGGGCTAGAGTTTATGGTGGGTTACTTTAGGTTGAGTGGCCAGACACTCTATTTTTGAGTCTGAATTACGAGATTTGGACAAACAATATTCTCAGCAGGGAGTGACAATGACAATGCCTGAAGATAAGAACTAGCTAGTTTTACAAAACAGGAGAAAAGTCAGTGAAACAAAGTAAGCAGAGTGAAGAATGGTATGACATGACTCTAGGGTGTTGGTAGAAACTAAACCTCACAGAGCCTAATAGGACAACATAAGAGGTTAATTTTATTCTATATTCAGTGTTTTATCAATCATATATTGCCTTGAAGCAAACCAGTCCAAAACTTAGTAGCTCAAAAAACCATATTGGGCTGAGTTCAGTGTCTCACACTTGTAATCCCAACAATTTGGGAAACTGAGGCAAGAGGATCACTTGAGGCTAGCCTGGGCAACATAGCAAGACTCCATTTCTACAAAAAAATTAAAAAATTAGCCAAGCACAGTGGTACATGCTGTGGTCTCAGTTAGTGGGGAGGCTGAGGTGGTAGGAACTCCTGTGTTTAGGAATTTGAGACTACAGTTATCTGTGAGTGTGCCACTCTCCTCCCACCTGGGTGACAAAGTGAGATCTTGTCTCAAAAAATATTGTTTAATTAAAACAGAAAGCTATATTAATTTATTTTGCTCACAAATTTGCAATTATCCATGCAACATCAGCTGAAGTGTTTCAACTGGGCCCTGAAAGATTCAAGATGGTTTACTCACAAGGCTGTCAAGTTCTTATGGGTTATCAGATGACAGCTCAATCAAGCTGTAGGCCAGGCACCTACATTCTTCTTCATGTGAGCCTCCCCACAACAGGTCTCTTGGACTTGTACAAGCAGAGTTGCTAGGTATTAAGAGCAAGCATCCTAAATAAACAACGAAAATGTACCATGCTTCATGGCCTACTCACAAAAGTTATATAGCATTAATAATCACAACCTTGCCCATATTCAAGGGAAAGGAATACCTCTTGATGGGAAGACCTTCAAAGTCATATTGTAAGAAAAAGAAAGTAGCTGGGCATGGTGGCTCACACATGCAATCCCAGTACTTTTAGAGGTTGAGGCAGCAGGATCTCTTGAAGCGAGGAATTCAAGATCAGTCTGAGCAACAAAGTGTGACCCCGTCTCTACAAAAATAAAAATTAAAAAATCAGCCAGGAGTGGATGCATGCCTGTGGTTCAAGCTACTTGGGAGGCTGAGGTAGGAGGATTGTTTGCACTCAGAAGTTTGAGCTACAGTGAGCTATGAATGTGCCACTGCACTCCAGCCCAGGAAACAGAGTGAGACCCTGTCAGAAAGAAAGACAGGAAAGAAGGAAAGGAAGGAAGGAAGGAAGGAAGGAAGGAAGGAAGGAAGGAAGGAAGGAA
>NW_016809781.1:24452-31946 GCF_001698545.2 Rhinopithecus bieti | reverse complement strand
GAGGGAGGGAGGATAGGAGAAAAAAGGAGTGAGGGAGGGAAGGAAGGAGAGAGGGAGGGAGGAAGGGAGGAGGCAAGGAGTGAGGGAGTGAGGGAGGGAAAGAAGGAGAGAGGAGGGAAGGAAGGTGGGAAGGAGGGAGGGAAAAGAGAGAGAGAGTAAAGAGAGTAGAAAGAAAGAGAAAAATAAAGAATAAAAAACAAGTGTGACAGTAAATCTTTGAAAACTACAATCTGCCACAGTCTATCTTCAGGCCACAGTGATTTATATACCTCTCACATGTACAATACAGTCATTCCCCCAAGACTAAAGGTCTCGCTTCATAATTACATAAGCTCAAAGTTCAAAATCTTATCATATTAATCCAATTTAGGTAAAAAAATAATTTCCCTTGAGTGCAATTCCTCAAATACAGCTCATTGAGCACTCTTTTTTACAACATGATTCATGTCACACATTTTACCTAAAAAAATATTTTTTCTCGTTCTCCAAATACCCAAAATAAAGTGGTGGGACAGGCATTGGAAAATTGCTGTAGTCACTCCTACACAAAAGGGTGGGGAATGGGAAGGAGGAATACAGTGGTCAGTGATCCATATGCATCCTGAAATGCCAGGCACATGCTGCCAATTCTTTGATTAGAGTTCAGTCCTACTCCCTGGAAATTGTTCTCTATGGCTCTTTGCTGCACTCCAAGATCTCCTCATTCTGCCCTGAGTCCACCTTTCATTTTCCTAGGCCTTTTTATACCTATTTCTTACTTGTAAAGGTTTGAGGGCTTAGCAATATTCCATTTTGTGCTGTTTCTTTCCCTTCTTCTTGTAAGTTGATACAATTATTTTAATATTTGTGGGATTTCTGTGTATTTGTGTGCAATTCATTCCATCAGACAAAAGCCAAAACCACAAATCTTGTCAAGACAGGCCATTGTCTTTCTTGACCTTGCCATGAGATTGCCTTGGGACACCATCCTTTAGATCCTTATAAGCCTTATTGTATCATGGGGGGAGACACTTAAAACACATTGCTATACTCCTTAGAGGTAGGGTTTCAAAAATTATATAAAGAATCATCTTAGATCTCTCTGAGGTCTTAAGTGTAAGTTGTACAGTATAATTGATTTTCTCCCTTAAGCCAGTCCTTGATTTGAACATCATTTGCAATCTAGAAAGAGTAAGAAAGAGAAACTGATTTATTTTCCAACTAAGAAAGTTCTGAATATTTTATATTTAAGACTTAATTTTTAGCTCATTCCTCTCTCTCTGACATTTTATCATAGGCAGTGAAAAGAATCCAGGTGACACTTCCAATTTTCTGCTTGAAAATTTCCTTAGTTTGATCATCATGTTCATTGCTATATTTCCCATTTTGCCTGTTACTTGAGGTAATAGCGTTGTCAAAGTTTCCACTGCTACTAAACATCTTCCAATCACATTTTCCTACTTTCCTTGAGCTGCCAGAAACAGCTTTCTCAACATTCTTTAGGCTTCTGGTAACACTTTTCCAAAGCTTTTCTGGCTTCCATCAATGGCTTATCTCAAAGCCAATGCTACATGTTTAAGGGTCTGTACAGCAACACCCCACTTTCCAGTACCAAAATTTATATTAGTTATCTGTTACTGGATTTAAAAAAAAAATCCCAAAACCTAGTGACTTAAAAGAAAAACAAAAATTTCCTTTGCTCATAATTCTGCAACTTGACAAAGTATGGTGAAGAAAGCCCACCTTTGTTCCACCTGTCAAGATGGCTGACTTCCTTGGCTGGCAAATTAATACTGGCTATGGCCTGAAAATTTAGCTGAAGCTAGAGGGGCCAGATCTCTCCATATGGGCCTCTCCATAGGTTACATGAATTTATTCAGACATGGAGACTGGGTTAGACAGTGTCCTAAGGGGATCAGGTATGACTTTATCTAATTTCATTACCTGTAGTGTCACTTCCACTGGAATCATAGGGCCATCCATATTTACAGGGAGGGGACATAGACTCCCACCTTCCAGTGGTAGGAATATCAAGTTACATTCACAGAAGTAAATGAGGATGGGAGACTTTAAGTCTTCTTTGGAAAATAAAATTTGCTCAAATGAAAAGACATCGGATGGCTTTGAGCTAGATTAGTAATGTGATCTGATTTTTGTTATAAAAGATTCCTCTGGTTTCTATGTGGAAGATAGATTAATGTATATCAAGGTGGAAATTAAGGATATCACTAAAGAGGCTACTGCTAAAGTTTAGGAAAGAGATAATGGCAACTTGAATGGAGAGAAGAAATAGAAACGGAGACAAGATTGGAGATAATGTTGTAGAGGTTCAATCAGTGGAAATAAATTAGATGCAGCAATTGAGAGAAAGAGAGTAATCAAAAATTACTTCTAAATTTTGCACTTGAGAAACTGTGTGAATTGTAATTCTATTCACTGAAATGAAGAAGGCTAGGGAAGAAACAAGTTTTAAGTCTGTTTTACAAGGAGATGAGATCAAGAGCTCAGCATTGTACGTGTAAAGTTTGAATTCTTTATTTAATATTCAAGTGGAGATGTTAAGTAGGCCATTATGTTTATGTTCCTAGAATTCAAGGATTCAAGAGGAGATGTCAGGGATAGAAGTACAGGGTGGTGGAGTAGAAGGGGATAACTTTCATTACCCATGTAAATGCCATGGGTAAGGATGAAATAAAGCAATTTAGATAATTGATGTAGAACATAATGGGTAGCCCAGGATCCTGAAACACCAGAAGACTGGGCACAGAAATAGGAGTCAGTAGAAGAGAACAAAAAGGGGCAACCAGTAGAGGTAGGGGCTATCCAAAATGCCTACTATTGTAGAAGCCAAGACAAGTGTTTTAACTACTATGACTCTGTAGTACAAACACTCCAAAACTTAGGTTATTTAAAAATAAATATTTTTCTGTGAATCAGCATTTGAGCCAGGCTCTTACTTTACTCTGCTCTAAGTGTAAGATGGGATAACTTGAAGGCAACAGGCTGAAATTATATGGAAACTTCCCCTCAAGTGCCTGGTGCCTGTGTTGTGAAGATTCACACTTGGAAGCTGGGCCAGCTGGAGTTTCTAAATCCTCCTCTCTATCACTAGGTAGCATTTCCATGTAATCACTCCAGAATGGTGGCTTTAGGGTAGCTGTACTTCTTACATATCTGTTTAGGCTCCCAAGTTGTATGATCCCGAGACAGAGTCAGGTGGGTTCATATCAGCCTTCATTACTTAGTCTTATAGGCCCTACAACATTGAGTCCACCACATTTTATGGGATAATGCAATTTAAAAGGTCCAAAGAAGCTGAAGAAAGGAAACAAAGATCCATCAGTCAATGGAGGAAACATAGATCCCCATCTCTCAATATTACTTTGTTGGGATATGTTGGTGCAGTCATCTTTGGAAAATATAATCTGCTACAACTAACAAAGTAGATCAGGTAAGGTCAGCAGTATTGGATTCCATTAAGATAGCTAGTAAGGTGAGCCTATTAGAATGAGCGCTGAATTTCCCAGCTGTTAGAGATCACTTACAACCCTAGCCTGACCAATGGAAAATAATGAAACAGCATGGGGAAGAGTAAAAACGAAGGGCAAGAATCTGTGATTATAAGAATAATGACTATAGATGACTTTTTTTAAAATTATAATTTAAGTTCTGGGGTATAAGTGCACAATGGGCAGGTTTGTTACATAGGTGCCAATATGTCACATGTACCATATTGGTTTGCTGCACCTATCAATTTGTCATTTATATTAGGTATTTCTCCTAATGCTACCCCTCCCCTAGATCTCGACCCCCGACAGGCCCCAGTGTGTGATGTTCCCCTCTCTGTGGCCATGTGTTCTCATTGTTGAACTCCCACTTATGAGTGAAAACATGCAGTGTTTAGTTTTCTCTTCTCATGTACCATTCAGCATATAGGCATGGGCAAACACTTCATGACGAAAACACCAAAAACAATGGCAATAAAAGCCAAAATAGACAAATGGGATCTATATAAACTAAAGAGTGTCTGCACAGCAAAAGTAGATGACATTTAAGAAAGTTTTGTGTTGAAGGGAACTAAGAAATACAGCAGCAGATCAAAGATATGTAAGTTAAAGGAAATTAATTTTTTAAAGAGGGAATATTTGCATGCTGATGGAAATCATTTAAGAGAGAGATAATAAATTGCAAAGAAAAAAGGGAGTATGGTGGGCACAGAGTCTCAGAATATTGCACAGCTTAAGATATTGGACTTTAATGGGAGAGGAAATCTATTTTTTTATTTAAAAAATTATTTGTCTCTTTTTCCTCAAGTTCAGTAATTTGCCCAGAGTGTTGATTCTATTGATAGCCTCCTGAAGAAAGTAAGTTAGAAGTAAAAACAAAATTATGGTTTTGTGAATACAGTGGAAGAAAATACAGCCCAAGACATTAGCAACATTATTTTGAGTCATGTATTTTAAGTTTAAAGTTAAGGTAACAGCCATCACAGGCAAGATCAGACAATTATTCCATCATTTTAATCATATTTCTGCTTCTAATGATCTGAAAAAACCTCTACTCTTCCCTAATTTAACTAATCTTCACTCTACTGTTTAGTTCTTGTATTTTTTTTAAAATATAGCTGAAAGAATACTAATTGTCAGGCAAATTAGATTTATAACAACAAAAAATTTGCCATTTTAGATACATCTCTTTTGATCTAAATTATTAGGTTCTAAGAGAATGTGTAAATTTTAGGTAATACTAAATTGATGTTTTCAACACTTTATATTTTACTTCATATGCAATACACTTTTAAATGTTAATTTTAATTAATCTTGTGGTTTATGTTATAAATCAAAAAAGTTTGCCTCTTCTTTATCTTTTTCTTTTTTTCCTGTAGAATCGTGAAAGCCTATAACAGATGCACGTGCTTAGTGATGGTACAAAAGACAATGTATCAATATACAGAGTTTTATTTTTTATAATGATTATGTCACTTTGTTATGTTCAGACAAATTCCTTTTTTAGTTATTTGAAATCTGTTAAGTCATCTTATGCTGACCACAATATGTGATAGGTGCTATTTCTGCAGTGATTTAAATTGAGATACAAAGGGGTTAACCAAGGTCAAACAGCTAATAATTTTGGATGCAAAGTCTATGCTATTAGCCAGTTACCTGAACTGTCTTTCTGATAATGATGAAGTTATTGATGATAATGGTTAAGAAAATGATGTTGAGAATTGTGTAGCTGAGCGTTGATTAAATGAATGAGGCTTAATTCTAATAATAAAATACTTAAAGCAAGGTAAAAGAGAGTTATACAGAGGAAATTAGCTTGAAAAGTGAGCTAATGCCTCCAGAACACAGAGTGAGTGACAGGGGATGAGACTAAGTAACTAATTTCCTGAAATGAAGATATGAAATACAATCTCTTTCATGCTATTAATGGTGTATAACTCATCAAAATTTGATTAAACAAAACTAACCTCTGAGTCTGAGTTCAAAGGCCAGAAAAGATCAATGTCCCAGCTAAAGCAATCAGGCAGGAGGAGTTTCCTCTCACTCAACCATTTTGTTTTATTAGGTCTTCAGCTGGTTGGATGAGGCCCACCCAAATTAGGGAAGGCAATCCACTTTACTCAGTCTACTCATTCAATTATTAATCTCATCCAGGAACACCCTTGCAGACATGTACAGAATAATGTTTGGCCAACTGAATGACCACCCCTATGGTTCAGTTAAGCTGATACACAAAATTAACCATTACAATAATATGGTGGCTTTATTAAATTTTTGCTAATTATCATGCAAATATAAGACAAATGTTTGTAAATTCACAAATTCATTTTACCTACAGTTAAATGAATAGACCCTGTGCACAATCCAATGTACATACCTGTGAAACCACTATCCCAATGAAAACAAAGAAAATTTTTGTCATTCCAGAGGGCCAACCCTCTTCCAGTCAACCTCCACACACCTGCGTAACCACTTTTCTCCCTTCTATTATTGCAGATATGTTTTCCTTCTTCTTGAACTTCATGTACAGGCACTATGCAATACGCAATTTTTGGTTAATGGCTTCTTTCATTTAACATAAGGTTTCTGAGATTCTTGCAGGTCATGCTATATATTAAATCATTCCTTTTTATTACTGAATAGTATTCCATTGTAAGGATAGGTGGCATTTAAAAAAATCTATTTATCAGTTGACAGATATTTAGGTTGTTGCCAGTTTGGGGTTATAATGAAGAAAAGCCTCTGTGAACCTTTTGGTACTTGTCTTCTTGTACACATATGTTTACGTTTATCTTGGATACATAAATAGGACTGAAATTGCTAGGCCATAACTTACATGTATGTTTAAAAGGAAATACAAAACAGCAAAATACTTAATTCATTTAAATGTCTACCAACAATTTATGACACTTAAAGACATTCTACATACAAAATTTGATGTCAACATTTTTAATATTAGTCATCTGACCTAGGTGAAACAGTATCTCATTATAGTTAAATAATTATATTCTCAATAATCACAAATGATGTGGTGATGCATTTCACTGACAAAAAGAACTTGCAGTACTTGCAGTACCTAGTGGGAATTTCTTGAATTACTGATATGATTTGGCTGTGTCCCCACTCAAATCTTATCTCAAATCATAGCTCCCATAATTCTCATGTGTTGTGGGAGGGACCCAGTGGGAGATAATAGAATCATGGGGGCAGTTTCCTCCATACTGTTGGCATGATAGTGAATAAGTCTCATGAGATAAGATGGTTATATAAGGGGAAACCCCTTTCACTTCACCCTCATTCCCTTCTTACCTGCTGCTATGTAAGACATGTTTTTTTTTTATCTTCCGCCATGACCATGAGGCCTCTCCAGACACGTGGAACTGAGAGTTCACTAAATTTATTTTACTGGACTTGGCAATGCGGACTCTTTTTTGGTTCCATATGAAGGTTAAAGTAGTTTTTTTTCCAATTCTGTGAAGAAAGTCATTGGTAGCTTGATGGGGATGGCATTGAATCTATAAATTACCTTGGTGAGTATGGTCATTTTCACGATTCTGATTCTTCCTATCCATGAGCATGGAATGTTCTTCCATTTGTTTGTGTCCTCTTTTATTTCATTGAGCAGTGGTTTGTAGTTCTCCTTGAAGAGGTCCTTCACATCCCTTGTAAGTTGAATTCCTAGGTATTTTTTTCTCTTTGAAGCAATTGTGAATGTGAGTTTACTCATGATTTCGCTCTCTGTCTGTTATTGGTGTATAAGAACGCTTGTGATTTTTGCACATTGATTTTGTATCCCGAGACTTTGCTGAAGTTGCTTATCAGCTTAAGGAGATTTTAGGCTGAGACAATGGGGTTTTCTAAATATACAATCATGTCAATCCTAAGTCAAAAGAACAAAGCTTGAGGCATCATGCTATCTGGCTTCAAACTATACTACAAGGCTACAGTAACCAAAACTGCATGGCACTGGTACCAAAACAGAGATATAGACCAATGGAACAGAACAGAG
>NW_016809781.1:13859-24106 GCF_001698545.2 Rhinopithecus bieti | reverse complement strand
ACTGTTGGTGGGACTGTAAACTAGTTCAACCATTGTGGAAGACAGTGTGGGGATTCCTCAAGGATCTAGAACTAGAAATACCATTTGACCCAGGCATCCCATTACTGGGTATATGCCCAAAGGATTATAAATCATGCTGCTATAAAGACACATGTACACGTGTGTTTACTGCAACACTTTTCACAATAGCAAAGACTTGGAACCAACCCAAATGTCCATCAATGATAGACTGGATTAAGAAAATGTGGCACATATACACCATGGAGCCATCAAAAAGGATGAGTTCATGTCCTTTGTAGGGACACGAATGAAGCTGGAAACCATCATTTTCAGCAAACTATCACAAGGACAAAAAACCAAACACAGCATGTTCTCACTCATAGGTGGGAATTGAACAATGAGAACACTTGGACACAGGAAGGGGAACATCACATCCTGGGGCCTGTCATGAGGTGGGGGGCGGGAGGAATAGCATTAGGAGATGTACCTAATGTAAATGACAAGTTAATGGGTGCAGCAAACCAACATGGCACATGTATACATATGTAACGAAACTGCACGTTGTGCACATGTACCCTAGAACTTAAAGTATAATAAAAAAAAATTTCTTTATAAATTACCCAGTCTTAGGTATATATTTATCAGTAGCTTGAGAGAAAACTAATACAATTATAAATGTAGGCCTCTTGAATAAAGAATAGACATCATGAAAATTTATACCATAAATATAAAATTAAGTGGATGAATTCATTGATAACTTAACATATTTGAGGACTTCAAAGTAAGCAATAATTTATTTTTATCTACCTTTCCTCCTTCCTCCTTAGGTTTTTTTCATCTTACTTTATTTGTAGAGTTTGCCATGAATTTTATGTTTGTCTCACCTCTGTGATTAGAAAAATTAAGTTTTTGAATTCCATTGTCCTTACTATTTGAAAGAAACTACTTTTGCAAGATTTTTCTTGAAGTTTAATTGGTACATCTTTCATGGCTCAAAATAACCTTCTGATGCTTTCAATATAAAGCCTTTACCAAAAAAAAAAAAAAAAGCAGAACAAAACAAAACTAGAAAAACATGAAAAAAATGTGAAAGGGAGTCAACTTTTAAACAGGGATGGCACAATAGGAAATCTGTATAACCTTTAGATGATCTTTAGATTGATTTTCAGCTTTTCAAATGCTAGGCAAGTGTTTACACAAAAATTGTTCACTGGTCAGAATGAAACAATTCAGTTGAAAACAAATTAAAAAGATGACAAGATTCTTACCTGTAGTTATGTAAAATTAGGAAGGATTTTGCTATTGATTTACTATAACATGCAGTTTTGACCTGTACAGTGATGGGTTTTGTTGTTTTTTGTCTTTTGCTTTTTAGATGGGATTTTGCTCTTGTTACCAAGGCTGGAGTGCAATGGTCTGATCTTGGCTCCCTGCAAACTCTGCCTCCTGGGTTCAAGCGATTCTCCTGCTCCCGAATAGCTGGGATTACAGGTGCTGCCACCATGCTTGGCTAATTTTGCATTTTTAATAGACATGAGGTTTCACCGTATTCGTCAGGCTGGTCTCCTGACATCAGGTGATCCACTTGCCTTGGGATCCCAAAGTGCTGGGATTACAGACGTGAACCACCATGCCCAGCTGATCTGCACAGTGTTTAATGTTAAAAATAATTCAAAATTTAGAAATTGGAACATTTAACATAAAAATTCTAACCTGTTTCTCTCAAAAAATTGGAAAAATTTGATAAGAATGCACTACATTCACACCAAGAGTCAACTGCTGAGACTGAGTAGCCACTTCTATCTGCAGATGAGCCACATGCCCTTATTTGCACTTACTTTAAGCATGCCCTTTCCTCAGATTCTGTTCCATAAACTATTTATATATCTAGGAGACATGGTAGGAGGTGAGTGGATCATGAGGATGGTTTCCCCCAAGCTGTTTTCATGGTAGTGAGTGAGTTCTCGTGGGATCTGATGGTTTTATAAATGTTTGACAGCTCCTCTTTCACACACTCTCTCTCACCTGCCGCTATGTAAAATGTGCCTGCTTCCCCTTCTGCTATGATTATAAGTTTCCTGAGGCTTCCCCAGCCATGTGGAACTGTGAGTCAATTAAATCTCTTTTTTAAATAAATTACCCAGTCTCAGGGAAGTTCTTTACAATAGTGTGGAAAAAGATTAACACAGGAAATTGGTACCAGGAGTGGGGCACTGCTGTAAAGGTAACCTGCAAATGTGGAAGTTACTTTGGAACTGGGTAACAGTCGGAGAGAGGTTGGAACAGTTTGCAAGGCACAGAAGAAGACAGATGTGGGAAAGTTTGAAAATTCCTAGAGACTTGTTGAATAGTTTTCACCAAAATGCTGTTAATGGTGTGGACAATGAAGTCCAGGCTGAGGTGGTTTCAGATGGAGATAAGGAACTTCTTGGGAACTGGAGCAAATGTCACTCTTGGTATTCTTTAGCAAAGAGACTGACCCTTCCCTAGAGATCGGTGAGATTTTAACTTGAAAGAGGTGATCAGAAATCGGAACTTATGTTTGAAAGGGAAGCAGAGGGTAAAAGTTCAGAAAATTTTCAGCCTGATGATGTGATAGAAAAGAAAAACCCATTTTCAGAAAAGAAATTGAAGCCAACTTCTGAAATGTACATAAGTAATGAGGAACCAAATGTTAATCACCAGGAAAATGGGGAAAATGTCTCTAGGCCATGTCAGAGATCTTGATGGCAGCCCGTCCCATCACAGGCCCAGAGGCCTAGGGGTTGAAAATGGTTTCATGAGTTGGGCCCAGGGCCCTGCTGCTGTGTGCAGCCTCAGGATGTGGTACCCTGCATCCCAGCCACTCCACCTCCAGTCATGGCTAAAATGGTCCAAGGTACAGCTTGGACCATTGTTTCAGAAGGTTCAAGCCCCAAGCCTTGGAGGCTTCCATGTGGTATTGAGCCTAGAGGTGCTCAGGAGTCAAGAATTGTGCTTTGGAAACCTCTGCCTAGATTTCAGAGAATATATGGCAATGCCTGGATGTCCAGGTAGAAATCTACTGAAGTGGGAGAGCCCTCATGGAGAGCCTCTGCTATGGCAGTGTGGAAGAGAAATGTGGGGTTTGAGCTCCCACACAGAGTCCCCACTGGGGCACTGCCTAGTGGAGCTGTGAAAAGAGGGCCACCACCCACCAGATCCCAGAATGGTAGATCCACCAACAACTTGGATTGTGCACCTGGAAAAGCTGCAGACACTAAACACTTAACATGAAAGCAGCCAGTGGGGAAAGGGGTGTGTGGCCTGCAAAGTCACAGGGATGGAGCTGCCCATGCCGTGGAAGCCCACCTCTTGTATCAGTGTGCCCTGAATGTGAGACATAGAGTCAAAGGAGATTATTTCAGAGCTTTAAAATTTAATGACTATTCTGCTAGATTTTAGACCTCCTGGGACCTGTAGTCCCTTTGTTTCGGCCAGTTTCTCCCATTTGGAATGGGAGCATTTTCCCAATGCCTGTACTCCCATTGTATCTAGGAAGTAACTTACTTGCTTTAGATTTTATGGGCTCCTAGGTGGAAGGGACTTGCCTTGTATCAGATGAAACTTTGGACTTGGACTTTTGGGTTAGTGCTGGAATGAGTTATGACTTTGAGGGACTGTTAGGAAAGCATGATTGGTTTTGAAATGTAAAAAGAATGTTAGATTTGGAAGCAGCCTGGTGGAATAATACGGTTTGGCTCTATGTCCTCACCAAAATCTCATCTTGAATAGCAATCTCCATAATCCCCATATGTTAAGAAAAGGCCCTAGTGGGAAATGATTGGATCATGGGGGCAGTTCCCGCATACTGTTCTCATGATAGTGAGTGAGTTCTCATAAGATCTGATGGTTTTATAAGTGTTTGACGGTTCCTCCTTCACACACTCTCTCACCTGCTACCGTGTAAGACATGCCTTCTTCCCCTTCCACCATAATTGTAACTTTCCTGAGGCATCCCCAGCCATGTATAACTGTGAGTCAATTAAACCTCTTCTCTTTATAAGTTACCCAGACTCAGGGAAGATCTTTATAGCCATGTGAAAACTAATGGAGTCATATAGGCTTTTGTAAGACTCTCATCTAAAGTATATCCCTAATTTTACAGATATGAAAACATAGTCCTGTAGATATTAATCATTACAATATTATTATTATAACTAATACTTATGTAATCATACTATATGTCAAGAACTATTCTAAAGGATTAATATATATTATCTAAGTTAGCCCTCAAATTGACCCTAAGGATAGTAACTTTATTACCACTATTTTAAAGGTGAAAAAACTGACTCATAAACAGCTCAAGTGACCAGTCCAAGGTCTTATATTGAGTTTCTAACAAATTGGTACTGGGACTCAGGTGTTAAAATTTTCATTCTACTAATTTTTCAGTGACATCCTAGATGCAGTTCTCTGATTATTGATTTAGTCCCCAGAAAAGGATTGGTACATTATGACCAGCCACTTAAGCAGAGGTAGAAAAATGATGAAACCTAGGGGAATACGTTATTCAATAATACAATTTAGAAAGAAAAAAATATTCTAGGGACAGATAAGCATACTGGTTTTTATTTGCTTGAAAAGTTCTCCCATATCCATTTTCTGATATCAGCAGTCTTATCTTGTTACAACAGGAATGTTTACATAAGTCAGACTTTTCAGATTCAGTAAATAGCCCATCTGTGATCACATGACCCAGAAGCCACAGTCCTCTACCGGAATTGATTTTTAGGTGTTGTTGGAGAGCAGCTTTCTTCTGCTTCCTCCTAAGATCCTGAATAGGCAAACTTGAATGTGATGCTGACAATACTCAACTTTACCCCAAAGTAAAGAAACCCTATCTGCAAGATGTAACCAAAGAACTACAGAGAAAAATGAAAACCTGGGAAGGTAGAAGTAGGGTTCAGGGGTGTGGATGAAAGCTCCAGCTATGGAAACACTAATTCTCTTTAATTTTGCTTATGCTAGTTCATTTGGGAATTCAGCCATTTGTCATTGCCATCATACTTGTTAATACAGTAGAAAATCAGACAAGCTGAGACCCTTGGGAAAGCAGTTGGCAGTCCTAAAGTTAAACTGGTATAAGCATAATAATCTAATTACCAGCCAAATACAGAGTCCTAAGAACATCTAGTTCAGGAGATTCAGGACTGAGGCATAGATCCAGGAATTCAAAGCAGAATCACATAAATCCCAAATTCTGGGTAGGATACCTGGAAAAGGATGCAGCCCTTACGGCATTAACCAATATATTCCTGTGGTTTGAAATTACAGTTAACACTACCCTGAGACATTAATTACTAAACGGTGGAAGGGAAAGCCCACAGACATTTAAAATCGGAAAGACAAGAGGCTATTTTTATATCCACCTAGCAATGCCACAGCAAATCAATCCTAAGAGAACAAAGGAGGATTTGGAATTGCACAAAGCTACTACAATTCAATTAACTGTGAAGAGGAGACAGACCTACCACTAAACACCTGTATATACTTCTGGGAAATAGCTGAAGCAGGTAACAGCATGTTATATATTAACATATTAATGACTGTATATCATTTAAAAAATTTGTAAACAAAAGGAACCGTCTTTGACTTCCAACCTGATTTTAAAAAGCAATTTTCAAGAGCATTATGAAATCCAATTTAAAATAAATATTAAACTTCCCTGAACTGGTTTCATTACAGCAAACATTGTTTATAGATATGGCATAAAATTATTCCAGACTCAATTGCCTGTAAGCTCATGGAATGCTTCCAGATTTACCTCCTTTCATCTATTTTAGCTCTTTCCATATGTAGTTTTCCTATTATCCTGACTTTGCCTCTTACTGGCTTATTCTGGCTTTGCTTTTGCTTACTTTGGCCTATTGGAATTTGTGGCCACTGTTTACTTTGGTTCTTTTCCTTATGGGTAGTAAATGCCAACTCTACAATGCTGTTTCTATTGGGCCATCAAGAGTTCTGACTTTTTTGCTAATTTGAGAGAGAAAACAGATTGAATAAATATGAATGTAGACTTACAGAAAAATCCAAGCACAATATAAAATTGCAAGTGAAGATTTGCTAATAAGACAACTTGTTCTGTTATAGACAATAGCTGGAGAATTTGAGAAGGAAAAATCATAAGCACACAAATGAGACTGTGCAGTGAAGAGGCAATAGAGACAATGATACTGTCTTTTTGTATCACAGTAAGCCAAAGAAGTAGAAATTCCAACTGAACATCATTCATTTAAATTTATGATTTTTAAGAACTAACACAGATCATAAATTCATTCTTTCTAATGGTTCAAAATGCTTCTATTGGCATTTTAAATTGTGTTCCCTCTTGGAGGTTATTGGGGAAAAAATGTGTCTACAAGCTTTTAATAGAACGAAGAGTGTATCTGTCAGCTCTACCCACGAATTTAGGCATTGGTGCCTCTGATCATCAATTTACTTTAGCTTTGCTCCTGACTCACAAGAATGTTAAGTACTCAAGGGATTAAATTCTAGTCCCTTGGGGTTCTGTACACAAATAGGCTGATTTGGTCTAGTAATCAAATGAGATTTGTTTTACAAGAAGATACAAGCACAATTACTGAAACTAAACACAAATAGAAAGAGGAGCTGGTTACCAAGACAAACAGAATGTCAATGTTTGAGAACAAGGAGTTAGAGACTATCTATGAAGTCATCTGGTATGAATTAGACAAATTTCTACCTATTTTCAGGAGAAAATCATTGGCTAATCCTCTTTTTAAACTCTAGTCATTTCATAAAATACATTGATACAACCCTGATTGAATTCCTATGTCTTTTTCACCCCCTACAAACAAATATACTACAGATTAATTCAACAGTATAAGATTCCCCAGCAGAGTTTGTAACTGAAAGAAAAACAATATACCCCAAAAGGTGGGAAGATTATTGGAGAAATATAAACAAGTATTTTCATCCTAATCGGCTTTCCAATATCTTCTGTTTTCCTTTTTTTAAAAAAAATTTCTTTTTGAGACAAGGTCTTGCTCTGTCACCCAGGCTGGAGTGCAGTGGTGCAATCTCGGCTCACTGCAACCTCACTGCTCAAGCCATCATCTCACCTCAGCCTCCCAAGTAGATGGGATTACAGATGTGTGCCACAATGCACAGCTAATTCTTTTGTTTGTTGTTTTGTTTTGCTTTGTTTTTAGAAACGGAGTCTCAGTATGTTGCTCAGGCTGGTCTCGAACTCCTGGACTCAAATGATCTTCCACCTCTGCCTCCCAAACTGCTGGGTTTACAAGGCATGACCAACTGCATCCAGGTGAAAATTTTCTATTTTTCTAAACATATTTCTATTTTTCTAAACTGTCCACTCTAGAAATTGTTAGACTAAAAAAGATACAAGGTTTACACATAAATCTCATAAGAAAACTAGATTATTTAGTGTTAATTTACATCATGTATTAGCTTAGTGCCATGCATAGCGAAGGGTTTTTAAAGTAATATACAATTTTATAATAGTGTGGTTTATAAATACAAAAAAAAAAGAATAGTAATAAAAAAAAATAGTCTGAGAGCATCAAAGTGATGTTTCCAAAGTAGAAACTAAGGATACCTAGAGGTGTTAATTATTCGTGGTGTCTTCCTGAAATTCTTTTAGATTTGTTGTTGTTGTTAAGCATTTAAGATAATTTAGAAATTTCTAAATAATTATTTTTATACTTTGAAAATGTACAAAATCTATCTTAGAGCTTCATAAAGAGGGAAACTTTAAAGGATTACACTACTTTTTCTAAATCCCAACCAATAACTATACAAATATCTACAGATATTTGACTAGAAAATTTAAATCCTCATTTATTTCAGTCAGTTGTTCTTGCACAGTAATGGGTTAAATATTTTTATGTAATATACTTTAAAAGCCCACTTAATCTTTTAGATTATTTTAAAACAATTTAGAGAAATCCCAAAAACTAAGGTTAGTTTGTGTGGCTTTTTAATCCCAACTTTATGTACCTTTAAAAGTGACATGCTTGAATTTTTTTCCAAAAAATTACAAAGTATTAGAAAAGTTTCTAGACTTATGTATTTGAAATTCTGTATAATACAACTTTTTTTCAACAAATCCTTACTTTTGCACTCACTGTCAAAACTTCACTTTTACTTTGAAGAGACTGACTGTGTTTACTTTTTGGCAAAAATATTCTAGTTATTATATAACAAAATAAAACACTTACTGTAATAGAAATATAAGCAGGTAGGAAACATTCTCATTTGTAAGTTAGCATCTTGTCTGTGAACTCAAAAAAAGAAAAAACAATTTTGATACATTTTACCGGCAAACATCTGTGTGTTCAGATGACTGTCATAGTCTTGATCTATCTCATTACTAAGTATTGGAATTTTTTATGTTATTTAAGATTATGAAATCTATAAATCTCTTTAATGGGCAAAATCTGATGAAAGCAAATCAACTCTTTTTGATTGTGGAATACTCTTGGCAGGCTACCTTGCTTGTTCCCCAAGGTCATGATGCTTGATTTTCCGATAAATGGCCCAAGAACGAGCACCAGTGTCAATCCCTATAGCAAATATTTTAAGAACAAATCTGTTTCTTATTTTTTAGAAAAAATAAATTACTAAGATAATATTTTTAAACCTCAATGGGTTTTCTTTGTGCATTAGCAAACTGAAAATCATACTAGGCCAATGGGGAAAATCACTAGAGAAGAAAGATGTATAAAGAAGCAAAGTCTGAGCAGAAAGAGGGAAAGAGAATAAAACAAATCCCAAATATGGGTGACATTCTCTCACTACAAGATTCAATACAACAGTCAACTGCAGAATGAAAAATTGGTACATAAATTTTGGAAATGAAGTTTAAAATAAAAGTAGAAGGCGGGGATAATCGTAGTTGACGGGAAAAATATGGTGGATATTTTACTTTTTAACTTGGATTCGATTTTGTCGAAATGAGTACTTCTATGTGCATATGCAAAATACAACACGCAATTTAATTTTATCCAGCAACAAGTTCTCTTTCACTTAGCATGATACTTTGGAGATTCATCTGCATTGTTGGATATATTCATTTCCTATTGCTGTTGTAACAAAATATCACAAAATTACTGGCATAAAACAACACAAATTTATTTATATATATTTTTTACAGTTCTGGGTCAGAAATTTAAAATACTTTTGCTGAAATCAAGGTTTCAGGACGCTGGTTTCTTCTGGAGGCTCCAGGGGAGTATCCATTATTTGCTCCCTTCAGATTTCAGATGCTTATAGCATTCCTTGGCTCCTGGTTGTGTCATTTTAATCATTGTTGTCATTGTTTCTGTTGTCACATATTTCTCCACACCTTTTTCGTCTCTCTGATTTCCTGCCTCCCTCTTACAAGAACGCCTGTGATTACATCAGGCCCACCCAGATAATCCAGGATGATGTACCTAGCTAAAAATCTTTAATCACATCTACAACTTTTAATTTTGCAGATAAGGTAACATCGCAGGTTCTAGGGATTAAGACATAGACATCTTTGCAAAGAAGGGAGGGCATTACTCATTCTACCGTGCTTCACCTATCAGTAGTGAGTTCCTTTTCATTGTTGAGTAATATGTATTATTGCATAGATTTATTTCTATTTATCTATTCACCTGTAGATGAATGTTTACATTGGTTTTTGTTTGGAGTTATTATGAAAAAAGCTACTGTGAACATTAGTGCATAAGTCACTGTATGAACATAATGTTTGTAATTTTCTTAGGAAGACATCTAGGAATGAGATTCCTAGTTTGTAACGTAAGTATGTATTTAATTTTATATACAACAGTCAAACTCTTTTCCAAATTTCCTGTACCACTTTCCATTCCTTCCAGCAAAGTATAGGAGTTCCACTTGCTCAAAATCCTCACCAGCAATTCAGATTTTCAGGTTTTGTTTTGCTTTGTTTTGTTTTTCTGTCATCTGTTCATAGTTCTTTTAGGTGTATGGTGGTATCTATTGGCTTTTTAACTGCATTTCTCTGATGGAGCTCTCTGCACTTTATCATGCAAGGTGATATACAAAGGAAGCCTGTCTGGAGAAAGCAGAATCAATAAAATGAAAACTAGAGATACAGAGAGAATAACCTCTGAGTTTCCTCTAATCATTCCTTCCTTTCTTCCCTCCCTCTCTCCTTTCTCCCTTCCTTTCCCTTCCCTTCCTTTCCCTTCCCTTCCTTTCCCTTCCCTTCCCTTCCCTTCCTTTCCCTCCCCTCC
>NW_016809781.1:0-9935 GCF_001698545.2 Rhinopithecus bieti | reverse complement strand
GGAAATGAAATTAAGGATGACATTTATATAATGGACCTCTAAAAACCAAAGCTCTGTATCTATCCTTTTATTGTCTCTGGGGTTTGAATAAATAACAGTTTTTAAATTTAATAATATATATAAATATAAGAATACTTAAATGAATAATATTATTTATGACTTTTCAATTGGAAATAAAAATAGCATGGCAGAATCTTGCTGGAGGTCTTTACCACTCTGTGAGGGAAAACTGCATGCAGGTAGCAAATTCTAACAACTATAGGATTTTCATGTCCTGTCTTCGAATGACATATTTTTCCTGGATTATATTCTTTAGTCCTTTCTTCTACTAAATATATCCAATACTGAGTGATTCAGTTCAACACCATAAAATTCTAGAACTAAATGTTTTCACTAAACTTGTTGTATTCAGTCGGTGGAGAGTCACAAGAAATTATTACAAGTGGATTTTTAAAGAAGACTGACTCATGTTCAAAGTTAGCATCATTCAAATGGGTTAGAATGTTTCAGATACTCAAGGAAGATAATGAAATAACCTGAAGTCTTTAAAAGCAGTGATTTTTTTTTTATGTTAGAAAAATCTGCAAGAATGATTTGATACTCAATGAGTCCCAAAAGTAGAAAAGTGGGTCCAAGGAACAACTAACACCCTTAGAACACAATATCCTCAAATTCTTGGTGTAACATGGCCAATGACAGATGACTCCAAAGAAAATGTAAAAGCTTCATATTTCATGTAATATAATAATGCTAAACCACAGGGAAGTCTTTTTCAACTAATGTTTATGCAGTAATTCCTGGAAGCACAATTCTCACTCTATCCTGACTGGAGGTAAAATTTTACTTTATAGGAACTTTCATCTTTTAAAATATTTTGTCTTAGTACTATTACAGTATCTCTCAATGGCTTAAAGTGCTGCTTTAATCTTTCTAGGTAACATTCTCTTCCCAAATGATGAATTTAACTCAGATCTACAAAAAACAATCTAACCCAGAGACAAAATAACTATGAGAAATGCCAAAAAATTAAAAACAAATGCAATTATAAACAAAGTATGAATTGCAAAAAATAAAATATGGTACAGAAAGTTGCATTTTTAGTCCTATAACAACATGATGAATTCCCTTCATTTTATGACAGATGATGACATTGTTAACTTCTACATAGACCCTAATACTGAAAATAAAGTTGTAATCATTGTCATTGAACAAAAGTCTAAATATTTTTAAGTACATGATAGAAGTATATAAAATTGATTATTTCTTCTTATGCAATTTTTTGTCTTAAAATGTGTTTTAAACATTATATAATTTACAGTAATTAATTCACATTGACAAACTTGATATTTACATTTTTACTTACCTTACTTACCCTCAGATTTTTATACCAATAAAAGATAGTTTTAAATTTATAACATTAAATGTAAACTTTCTGTTCACTAATCACAAAGAGCAACTGAGTTGAAATATTACTTATAGAATGTAAATTATGATATAATCCTCAATTTAATAAATCTACATATACTTCCATGTCAGTCAATATATGACAAAATACATAATCCACCCAACTTACATATTTCATACAATAAAAGGTTATGCAATTATTTTCAAAAATAAAAATGAACAAAAAATATAAAATCAAGATACTTGCATGGTTACCATTATATTCTAGGCCTTTATTTTTAATTTAAACTGGAAATTATATTTGACACAGAATAACTGCCTTTTAAAAAGCTGTCAAAAAACATTCTGTCGGCTCTACGACTACCATCTCCACCCTACCAGCCACCCAATCTTAATTGGTGTTGACCCCAGGCATGGAAGTTTCTCAGATTGCATAATATGATGCTATTTCTGTGCTTAACAGTAATATGAGAGGAAAGTCTATATTAATAATATGAGCAGAGGTTTACTATTTTGTTGATTTAGTCATTCAGTTCAATTCAGTTCATTTTTTTTTCTTGGTTGTAAAAGTAGTCTTCATACTTTCAAACTGTTCAACATAAACTTTTAAATCACAAACACACACTTCCTGAAAGAATTTTTATTCTTACATTATTCCTCATCTAGAAACTACAAATGTCAAAATTATTTCTACTCTGCTGAATCAGCTCAAGAATAAAGTTACATTTTTTTCTCCTCATATACTTGAAGTTTTCTAAAGATGTGTTGAATCCTTCAGCGTGTACATTTGGTATGATTTATAAAATCTGATTTACCTTTTAAATCTTTCTAGCATAATGACCTGACAAGTCATGTAATTTTCTGTTTCATAATTTAATGTCCCTGAAATACACACCCATCAATACTTTCAGAAAGCTAACTTTCCAAACAAGAATCGTGGCAAAGGGTAATTAAACTATTTACTTTTCTGTAGAAGCAACCAGGTTTATATAAACATTGGAAGTCCAGTTGAAATTTTTCAGTTATTCTGACTGGAAATAAACACCTGTAGTTGCTCCTGATCCCATGATAAAATCTTTTTGTGACTGAGAATTGCATATTTTATCAGAACCCTAATATAGACAAATGGCTTTTATCTTCGGCTGTGTAAAGGTATATTATTGTTTACTGGTTTATTTGATAAATGTTTATTGCTTCTTTAAATCCAAAAAGGAAACCATGGGTTTTTTTGTCTTTGAATTATGGAGCCATTTCATTATGATTGATGTTCAATTCCCAGTCTCTTTGTCCCTTTATTATCATTATAGCTTAGTAAGTGGCTGGGGAAGGAGAATCTGAAAGATATATATATATATAGTAGAATATTTATATATNCTTTCTTTCTGTCTTTCTTTCTGTTTTCTTTCTGTCTTTCTTTTATTTCTTCCTTTTCTTCTTTCTTTCTTTCTCTTTATTTTCTCTCTCTCTTTGTGCTTTGGTTTCCTCAGTAATAAAATGGAGATAATAGTACTAATTACCTCTTAGAGTTGTTTTGATTATTAAATCTGTTCATATCTACCAAGTACTTAGAATAACATCTACTGCATAATAATTATTTTATATATGTTGAATAAATAAAGGTTTGTATAGGTAAACCTAACAGCTAATGGTGATGCAGGAAAAAATTTGAGGTCAAGGGCTCAGTCTTATTCAGTGATAAAAACAAACTAGGCATAGAACAACTATTTGTTGATGGTAGAAATTTTTTCATTAATTCTTTTAAGAAACAAAGTAAATCATTTTGCTAATTTATTTTTTGAAAGTACTCACTTTAAAATTATTATTTTGAAGCATTTGACCTTGATTATCCAAATGAATACTTTAGTTAAATGTATTAATATGCTATTTTGCTTCCTAACTTTCACCCCTAAAATATAATCATATTTTATCTTTGGATTTTAATCATGTGAACAACATCATTAATCACATAGACAGTAACAGGCTGTAAATTTTAAGAACTGTACTAATAATATAGATACAGATAAATTATTTCATAATCCAATATACTAAATATTTCCCCAAGTGGAATCTGGGAGGAAATTTGGAGCATATATCAATGCTTTCAAGCAAATGGATTAAGATAAAAAAATTTGAAATACCGCATTGTTGAATATAATTTTGAACTAAATTATGTTCATCTTTTCTTAATTTCATATTTTCTGTGCTTTCTTGTTTTCAATAAATGTATTAATTTTACAATAAAAATATGCATGTAAAAACATACACCAATGGATACGCACTTGCACCCACACATTAACTGGGCTGTTATTATGCTGAAAAATAATTAACCATCATTTCCCTAACAAATCCTACTTCCAATGAGCTAGTGAGACTTGATTCTATCGCAATCAGTCCGGTTGACAATCAACTTTGCAAATTTGAATATCTGCTATTGTAACTTTGATTTTAGAGGCTCATATTTTCAGTCATTATTTATTTTCTTTGTGCATATTTTTCTTTTTAATTGAAGTATAGTTTACCATAAGTGAACGCTTTAACAAATTTATATATATTTAATCATATGCCCTAATTAACCACCTGCCACATTTTAGATATATTTCTAGCTTTCCAGCAGGCCCCCAGCCAATAATAACACAACACTCCTGAGATAATGGTCGTGGAATTTTAATACACATTGCCTTTCTCTCTCTAAGTATCAAACTTCTTACAGTGGCTCATGTTTAACTGCTTAATTGAATGACTGCCTTTTGACGTAAGGCCAGACTTCATACTTCAAATGAATTCTGTATACTTCATGTAGCACATACGTAATTCACACTGTTCCAAACATATTCACTAATTTGATGAGAATTTGTTTATTTTTAATGCTCATGAAATATAACTGTCTCCCTTTTTTAAGGGTGTCCTCAGCTCCCAAAACACAACTGAGGGATGCTAACAGCCAGTTTGAAACTAGCTTAACCCAAGGCTCTCCAAACTTGGTAACAATATATCTAGCTGATATCTAACTAGATGATAAAAAATAAGCAGGCTGAAATTTACAGGCATGATTTATATTGACTTGTATGTGATCTATAAAATAGGAGTCGATGTGCAAAAGAGAACCATTTCTGATAAACAGTCAAAGATGATCATGATGAGATAATAAAAGGATTTAAAACATAAATGAAAAAAGCTGAGGTATAACTTAATAATTTTATAAATATGAAATATTATCAGAAGACGGAAAATGTTTTCACCTTTTACTGAAGCCAGAACCAAAATAATGTTGATGATAATAATAATCTGAATCTGAAATACGAACACTTCAAATTTGAAATACTTAAAATATCCCTCACAGTGAGAATTGTTAAATATACAGAACCTCTCTCCAGAGAGCTATAAATGCAGAAAATATATCAATCTGTCAGAGATAATTTAGTTGTAGTACTTTCTGGAAACGGAATAATGACCTCCAGAGATGTCTTTTATGCCTGAGATATTTCAGTTCCTTTTTGATAACGTGTTAAATTTTTTTTTATAAGTTCTAGGGCACATGTGCACAACGTGCAGGTTTGTTACATATGTATATGTGTTACATGTTGGTGTGCTGCACCATTAACTCGTTATTTACATTAGGTATATCTCCTAATGCTATCCCTCCCCTCTCCTCCCTCCCCACAATAGGCCCCGATGTGTGATGTTCCCCTTCCTGTGTCCAAGTGATCTCATTGTTCAATTCCCACGTATGAGTGAAAACACGATTTTAAAAAAGTTTATCTTCAGCAAATTAATGTTTAAGAATCAGCTTACATATCTTTCTTTACCTTGCTAATAACCAATTCATAGAATATTTATATAAAACATATTTATAAGAAGTCACAATTAGAAAGATCAAAGTTTCAGATTTTGCAAAACAAAAGAGCTTCTTTTGTTTGGTATAAACTTAAAACTAACTTATTCTTCAAACAAAGTGTCACATGTACTCTTAAATTTAAGTAAAATCAAACTTGGCAATATTTAGAAAAGTATATACAATACTATTGTTTTGCCTTACAAAGACATTTTGCATAAAATAGCTAATTCCTGATAGTAGTAGACAAATTGCTATAATGTTAATAGAAAATTATGATTGTTTAAATATTAATGAGCTACATATTTTGTAGCTGCAGAGTAAGATAATCTTTATGATATGTGAAAGTACTTATTATTTCAATAATTATTTTGATGATAATAATGTTAGAAATTTGCTTTATGGTATATATTAGGAAGAAAGAAAATGAATGAATGAGAAAGTGTGTAGGGCAGATACATGCAATTTCTCTAAAAAATATATAACTTATTATACAAGTGTATTCTTATGCAAAGATACATTGTGTAGCTGTTGTCACCAGTCCTGAAAACAACCACAAGGCATCCTTAAAAAGATGAAAACCAATTATGAAACGTTGCATCGAGGATTTGTATGACAGAACTGAAAAATGTCAGCAATGTAAGCAAAATTTTCAGACCACATACACAAAAAGAAATAACATACACAGGCATCCCTACAGCTAGTGAAACCTATAACTATAGTAATTTCCTAGCGACATTCCATCAAAAACATGACTAAAGTTATCTCTAATAGAGAGGCTTTCTTGTAAACTCATCGACCCATCAGAAGTTTGGACTGAATATGTGCATTTGTGGAAATGAAATTAAGGATGACATTTATATAATGGACCTCTAAAAACCAAAGCTCTGTATCTATCCTTTTATTGTCTCTGGGGTTTGAATAAATAACAGTTTTAAATTTTAATAATATATATGAATATAAGAATACTGTAAATGAATAATATATTTATGCTTTTCAATGGAAATAAAAATAGCATGGGCAGGAATCTTGCTGGAGGTCTGTGTAGCCACTGCTGTGAGGGAAACTGCATGCAGGTAGCAAATTCTAAACAAACTATAGGATTTTCATGCCTGTCTTCGAATGAACATATTTTTCCTGGATTATATTCTTTAGTCCTTTCTTCTACTAAATATATCCAATACTGAGTGATTCAGTTCAACACCATAAAATTCTAGAACTAAATGTTTTTCACTAAACTTGTTGTATTCAGTCGGTGGAGAGTCACAAGAAATTATTACAAGGGATTTTAAAGAAGACTGATCATGTTCAAAGTTAGCATCATTCAAATGGGGTTAGAATGTTCAGATACTCAAGGGAAAGGATAATGGAAATAATCCTGAAGTCTTTAAAAGCAGTGATTTTTTTTTTTATGTTAGGGAAAAATCTGCAAGAATGATTTGATACTCAATGAGTCCCAAAGTAGAAAAGTGTGGTCCAAGGAACAACTAACACCTCTTAGACCATCAATATCCTCAATCTTGTGTAACCATGCCAATGACAGATGACTCCAAAGAAAATGTTAAAAGCTTCATATTTCATGTAATATAATAATGCTAACCACAGGAAGTCTTTTTCAACTAATGTTTATGCAGTATTCCCTGGAAGCACAATTCTCACTCTATCCTGACTGGAGCTGTAAAATTTTACTTTATTAGGAACTTTCATCTTTTAAATATTTTGTCTTAGGTTACTATTACAGTATCTCTCAATGGCATTAAAGTGTTGCTTTATCTTCTAGGTAACATTCTCATTCCAAATGGAGAATTTAAACTCAGATCTACAAAAAAACAATCTAACCCAGAGACAAAATAAACTATGAGAAATGCCAAAAAATTAAAAACAAATGCAATTATAAACAAAGTATGATTGAAAAAAATAAAATATGGTACAGAAAGATTGCATTTTTAGTCTATTAACAACATGGATGAATTCCCTCTTTTATTGGACAGATGATGACATTGTTTAACTATCTACATTAGACCCTATACTGAAAATAAAGTTGTAATCATTGTCATTGAACAAAAGTCTAAAATTTTTAAGTACATGGATAGAAGTATATAAAAATGATATTCTTCTTATGCAATTTTTTGTCTTAAATGTGTTTTAAACATTATATAATTTACAGTAATTAATTCACAGTTGACAAACTTGATATTTACATTTTTACTTACCTTTAACTTACCCTCAGATTTTTATACCAATAAAAGATAGTTTTAATTTTAACATTTAAATGTAAACTTTCTGTTCACTAATCACAAAGAGCAACTGAGTTGAAATATTACTTATAAGAATGTAAATTATGATATAATCCTCAATTTAATAAATTACAATAACTTTCCATGTCAGTCAATATATGAAAATACATTAATCCCACCCAAACTACATATTTCATACAATAAAAAGGTTATGCCAATTATTTTCAAAAATAAAAATGAACAAAAAATATAAAATCAAAGATACTTGCATGGTACATTATATTCTAAGGCCTTTATTTTTAATTTAAACTGGAAATTATATTTGACACAGAATAACTGCCTTTTAAAAAGCTGTCCAAAAAACATTCTGTCGGCTCTACGACTACCATCTCACCCCTACCAGCCACCCAATCTTAATTGTGTTGACCCCAGGCATGGAAGTTCTCAGATTGCCATAATTATGATGCTATTTCTGTGCTTAACAGTAATATGAGAGGAAAGTCTAATATTAATAATATGACAGAGGTTTTACTATTTTGTTGATTTAGTTCATTCAGTTCAATTCAGTTCATTTTTTTCTTGGTTGTAAAAGTAGTCTTCATACTTTCAAACTGTTCAACATTAAACTTTTAAATCCAAACACACACTTCCTGAAAGGAATTTTTATTTCTTCATTATTCCTCATCTATGAAACTAAAATGTCAAAAATTATTTCTACTCTGCTGAATCAGCTCAAGAATAAAGTTACTTTTTTCCTCATATACTTGAAGTTTTCTAAAGATGTGTTGGGAATCCTTCAGCGTGTACATTTGGTATGATTTATAAAAATCTGATTTACCTTTAAATCTTTCTAGCATAATGACTGACAAGTCATGCTAATTTTCTGTTTCATAATTTAATGTCCCTGAAATTACACCACCATCAATACTTTCAGAAAAGCTAAACTTTCCAAACAAGAATCGTGGCAAAGGGTAATTAAAACTATTTACTTTTCTGTAGGAAGGCAACCCAGGTTTATATAAACATTGGAAGGTCCGTTGAAATTTTTCAGTTATTCTGACTGGAACATAAACACCTGTAGTTGCCTCCTGATCACATGATAAAATCTTTTTGTGACGAGAATTGCATATTTTTATCAGAACCCTAATATAGACCAAATGGCTTTTATCTTCGGCTGTTGTAAAGGTATATTATTGTTTACTGGTTTATTTGATAAATGTTTATTGCTTCTTTTAAATCCAAAAAGGAAACATGGGTTTTTTGTCTTTGAATTATGGAGCCATTTCATTATGATTGATGTTCAATTCCCAGTCTCTTGTCCCTTTATTATCATTATAGCTTAGTAAGTGGCTGGGGAAGGAGGAATCTGAAAGAATATATATATATATAGTTAGAATATTTATATATTTTAGTAGAATATTTATATATTTAGTGTAGATATATATATTTAGTAAAATATATGTAAATATTCCACTAAAATTACATATATATATATATATATTTAATGCCTTGGCATCAAAGAAGTGGTGGAAATAAATAAAAACTTAGAATTAGGTAAAATAGGTATAGTGTTTCCTTAGCAAGTTTCTATCTTATGGCCTTCTCTGAACTATTGATTGTTAATTTCCTTTACTTATTCTGACTTCTGACGAAAGAAAATATCCTACTAACCACCCTACCCAAGTCTAGAATACCGAAGATGTGTCCATTGTATGTATTTGTTATCTATCGTTGTGTGATAAATTTTCTAAAATATATTGGTTTAAAACAAAATGTTTATCATCTCACAGTTCTCTCAGGTTAGGAATCTTGTTTTGCTCAAAGTGGTGGTTCTGGCTCAACATCCCTCAGGAAATTGCACTGCAGTGTTGCAATTATCTCAGATCTCAATTGGGGAAAGATTTCTTCCAAACTCACATGCCTTTTGGATGACCTCAGGTCCTTGCTGGATCCTGGCTGAAAACATCGGTTCTTTGACATGTGAGCACCTTAAAACACTGTAGCATGATTCCCTCAGAACAAGTGAATGAGAGAATGAGAGTGTAAGACAAGGCATCCAAACCAGACCACAGTCTTTTGTAGCCTAATCAGAAATGACAGCCCATCACTTTTGTAATATTTTGTTTATTAGAAACAAGTCATTAAATCATCCAACCTCAAGGGGAAAGAATTATATAAGAGTAAAAATACTAAGACGTAGGGATCTTTAGGAGTCATCTTGGAGGCTGCTGACCACACCCATGTTCCAAAAAAAGAGAAAGGAGAATTTTCAGTTCATTCCTCAACTAAATGTTATCTTTGAATTAAAACTAAAAATTTACCTTATTTTGCTAGTTCCTGTATGTGCTCTATCTAGGTTCTAGGAAATGATAGAATATGCTTGGCTTTCATTCTACAGTGAAGAGAACAGAAAAATATCAAAATACAACAATTTAAGTCCCATGAAAAAAAAAATAAAACAG
>NW_016809780.1:93229-94602 GCF_001698545.2 Rhinopithecus bieti | reverse complement strand
TATTTCTATTTTCTTACCTTTGAGAATACAGTAGTCTCCAAGGGAATCCTTAGCAGAAGACTGGGGCATCGTTGAAAATGTTAATATAAAAGTGATCATTATTGCTAGGCTGGTATTGTAAATTGCCTATGGAATATCACATTTTATCTTAATCAGGGTTTTTCCTAAGACACTTTCTTTTACATTTTCTTAGGTTTTAAAAATGGTAGGCCAAATCACTGAAAACATGGTATTGGTAGACATCCTGAGAGAAAACCAATGTCATGAAGATACTACCCATGCATTTAAAATAACATTTTTTATAGTGATGCCTATTGTAATTGTAGTATTTGTCAACTATTAGTTCCTTTAACAGTGTAAAGAATAAGTCTAAAAGCCATGCATATCTGTGATCAATAAGTCAGTGATAGTTATTCAAAATTATCCCATATTGTTTTATTTCAACTTGGAATTTTGGTATTAATTGCTGTTGACTTGAAAGGTTAGAGCAGAGGTTCAGAAAGTCAAGATGCCTAGATTACTCCTAGAATACCTCAGGCTGCCAATGATGGCAGAGTATCCGCCAGAGCTTCTTTGGCTGTGTGCACCTTCTCCACTTTTAACAAATACACTTATTTTGGTCTGAAGCCCATTTTGAATTAGTGTTTATACACGGTGTGAAGTAGGATTTGAGGTTCATATTTTCTCTTTCTCTAGAGAGATACCCATTTATTGAAAAGCTACCTTTTCTCCATTGAATTACCTTGGAACCTTTATTAAAACGCTTGTGTGTATATATATATATGGCTTGGTCTTGTTCAAAATCCCTATTCTATTTTATGGATTTATTTATTTCTCTCTGTACCATTACCTCATTGTCTCATTTATTGTAGCTTCATAGTAAGTCTTGAAATGGTATAAGTCCCCAACTTTGGTCTTTTCAAAACATTTGGTTAATTTAGATACATTTTATTCTTTCATAGATTTTGGATCAACTTGTCAATTTCTAAAATAACCACTGCTGTGGTTTCTTTGCAGGGAGAGTTTGTGCAAATCTATAGATCAATTTGAAACCAATTGACCTCTTATCATTTTGAGTTTTCCACTATATGAACACATTGTACCTTTCCGTTTGTTTAAGTCTTCTATAATTTCTCTGAGTGATGTTTTGTAGTTTTCACTGTAGAGGGTTGGCGTCTCTTTTATTAAATTTATCATAGATATCTTATATTTTTTATATTATTGAATGGTAGGTTTTCAAACTTTTATTTTCTGTTGTGCATTGCTATTATAGAGAAGTGATGTTGCTTTTTGTACATTGACATTTCATATTGACAAATTACTAAATGCACTCATTCTATTGTCTATTGATGTAAATAATCAAGTTGTATTCA
>NW_016809780.1:86865-88780 GCF_001698545.2 Rhinopithecus bieti | reverse complement strand
AAAAAAAAAAAAAAAACTGTTCATGGTGGCATGTGCCTGCTGCAGTGGAGGCTGAGAAAGGAAGATTGCTTACAATCAGGAGGCTAAGGCTGCAAGGAGCCATGTTCCTGCCATTGTAATCCAGCCTGGGAGACAGAATGAGAACTTGTATCAAAAAATTGTGCTGTGCGTTAGTTGAGGCTGCTATAACAAATTACCATAGCTTGGTGGCATAAACAACAATTACTTTTCATAGTTCAAAAGGCCAGAATATCCAAGATCAAGGTGGTAGCACTGATATTTAATGACGTTTCTAATTATTTTGTTATACATATTTTGATATTACTTTATATCAGTGAGGACTCATGGATTTCATGGCTTATCTTAAAGTTCATATTATTCTATATTTACTCAGTGAGTGTCTCTTCAATTTGGCTGTTATTTTTGACGTGTCTATATTTTCAATGGCATGGTTTCTGTATTAGTCCATTCTCATGCTGCTAATAAAGACACTGGATAATTTATAAAGGAAAGAGGCTTAATTTACTCACAGTTCAGCATGGCTGGAGAGGCCTTAGGAAATTTACAGTCATGGCGGAAGATGAAAGGGAAACAAGGCACCAACTTCATAAGGTGACAGGAAGGAAAAGCACAAGCAAGGGAAATGCCAGACATTTATAAAACCATCAGATTTCATGAGACTCACTCATTATCATGAGAACAGCATGATGGAATCTACCCCCATGATTCAATTACCTCCACCTGGTCCCACCCTTGACATATGGGGACTATGAGTATTACAGTTCAAGGTGAGATTTGGGTGGGAACACTGAGCCAAACCATATGATTCTGCAACTAGCCCCTCCCAAAATTCATGTCCTCACATTTTGAAACCAATCATGCCTTCCCACCAGTCCCTCAAAGTCTTAACTCATTTCAACATTAACCCGAAAGTCTAAGTTCAAAGTCTCATCTGAGACAAGGCAAGTCCCTTCCACCTATGAGCCCATAAAATCAAAAGCAAGTTAGTTACTTCCTAGATACAATGGGAGTATAGGCATTGGGTAAATACACCCATTCTAAATAAGATAAATTGGCCAAAACAAAGGGGCTACAAATCCTTGCAGTGCAAACTCCAATAGGGCAGTCATTAAACCTTAAACTTCCAAATGATCCCCTTTGACTCCATGTCTCACATTTGGGTCATGCTGATACAAGAGGTATGCTTCCACAGCTTTGGGCAGCTCCACCCCTATGGCTTTGCAGTGTAGAGCCTTCCTCTCAGCTGCTTTCATGGGCTGCCATTGAGTGTCTGTGGCTTTTCCAGTCGCATGTTCCAAGCTGTTGGTGGATCTACCATTCTGGGGTCTGGAGTACAGTGGCCCTCTTCCCACAGCTCCACTAGGCAGTGTCCCCGTGGGGACTCTGTATAGAGGCTCCAACCCCACATTTTGCTTCCATACTGCCCTAGCAGAGGTTTTCCGTGAGGGTTCCACCACTGCACCAAACTTCCACCTGGACATCCAAGTGTTTGCATGCATCCTCTGAAATGTAAGCAGAGATTCACAAACCTCAATTATTTACTTCTGTGCACCCAGAGGCTCAAAACCCCATGGAAGCTGCCAAGGCTTGGCATTTGCACCCTCTGAAGCAATGGCCCGAGCTGTACCTTGGCCCCTTTTAGCCACAGCTGGAGCTGAAGCAGCTGGGACATAGGGCATCATGTCCTGAGGTTGCACAGAGCGGGGTGGGCTCTGGGCCTGGCCCAGGAAACAATTTTTCTCTCCTAGGCCTCCAGGTCTGTGATGGGAGGGGGTGCTGTGAAGGTCTCTGACATGCCCTGGGGACATTTTCCCCATTGTATTGGTGATTAACATTTGGATCTCCGTTACTTATACAAATTTCTTTTTTTTTTTTTTTTTTTTTTTTTTTTTTT
>NW_016809780.1:80099-85752 GCF_001698545.2 Rhinopithecus bieti | reverse complement strand
GGGTGTAGGAGCCAGCCATAGATATGCCAACAAGAGATCAATGATTCAGGTAAATATTTTTTCTTCCAAAACAAAACCAAAAAAAAAAGAAGAAATTTATTCTGCCAGATGCTCTAAATAATCTCTCTCAAGTTCAAAGTTCCACCGATCTCTAGGGCAGGTGCAAAATGCTGCCAGTCTCTTTGCTAAAGCATAGGAAGATTCACATTTATCCCAGTTCCCAGTAAGTTTATCATCTCCATCTGAGATGACCGCAGCCTGGACTTCATTGTCCAGATCACTATCAGCATTTTGGTCAAAACCATTCGACTAGTCTCTAGGAAGTTCCAAACTTTCCCACATCTTCCTCTCTTCTTCTGAGCCCTCCAAACTGTTCCAGCCTCTGTCCATTACCTCGTTCCAAAGTTGCTTCCACATTTTCAGATATCTTTATAGCAGGACCCCACTGCCTTGGTACCAGTTTACTGTATTAGTCCGTTCTCACAGTGCTAATAAAGTTATACCTGAGACCGAGTAATTTACAAAGGAAAGAGGTTTAATTGGCTCACAGTTCATCATGGTTGGGGAGGCCTCAGGAAATGTACAATCATGGTGGAAGGCAAAGGGAAAGCAAGGTACCTTCTTCACAAGGTGACAGGAAGGAGAAGTGCAAGCAGGAGAAATGCCAGATGCTTATAAAACCATCAGATCTTGTGAGACTCACTCGTTATCATGAGAATAGCATGGGGGAAACTGCCCCCATGATTAAACTACCTCCACCTGGTCCTGCCTTTGACAACTGGGAACTAGGGGGATTATAATCCAGGGTGACATTTGGGTGGGGACACAGAGCCAAATCATATCAGTGTCTGAGATTACTCAAGAGAGACTACTGGATTCAACATCTAATATGCCAAAATTCCTCGAGGTGTGGCAACTCATGCCACTCTGTACTAGCTGAGAAATCTACCAAACGGGTGTCCTGCCATGTGAGAGTGTGTATGTAGTCAATTTTCATACTCTTTTGGGTTGTCACCATGCTTAGATACTCATATAGTGTATGTTTCATCCCTGGCCCACTCTGGAACCCTTATCACATATGAAACACTTTGTATCCATTCTTCACAATGCCATATTATATTTCTCTTTCACCTGAAATTCCTCAAAAAAGTATACCTTGAATGCTTAATTTAGATAAGTCTAAATTATATTTATAATGTAATGACATTATACTCATGTGAACACCTCTATTTTATTTATATAGCCTTAACATATATTTTAATTGTTATTTGTATACTTATTTATTTTCTATCTCTCTCACTATATTACATGTTCCTTAAGGTTAGTAACTAGATAGATTGTGTTTATTTCTGAATTTCTAGTAACTAGTACCTAAACACATAGTAGGCTCTCAATAAACATCTCTTTAATGAATGCAAATTGTGATTTAAAGAGGATAAAACTCAGTTTAATAATGTCCAAGACTCTCAAGTTTATTTTGTTATTACGTTCCCATATTTTTACTGCCTACTCATTTCATGTATCTAGCAGAAAACTCAGTTAAATATTACTTCATACGGCTTTCATGTCTTTTCTTGCAAAAAATTGCCATTATTTGAAGTTTAGAGAATCTGTAATACTAGGGCAATTGAAAAAAAACTGCACTGTGTCCATGCTAAAGGCATGATATTCAAGAACTCTAAATAGTTCTGTCTTAGTGGCTATGTTAGTTTTCTAGGGTTGCCATAACAAAATATCACAAACTGGTAGATTAAACAACAGAAATATATTTCTTAAAGTTCTGGAGTGTGAAAATCTCAAATCAAATGGTTGGCAGAATTGGTTTCTTCTGAGATCTCTCTCCTTTCCTAGCAGATAACTTTGTTCATACTGTGTCCTCACATGGCTTTTTCTCTGTGTTTATGCATCCTTGCTATCTCTTCCTCTTCATAGAAGAACACCAGTCATATTGGATTGGGGCCACATCCCTATGAGCTCATTTATTTCTGACTACTTCTTTAAAAAACCCATGTATACATTATGTTCCCATTTATTTTTGCTGCCTACTTGTTGTTCTATGTATCTAGCAGAAAACTCAGTTAAATCTCCAAATACAATCGCATTGGGGTTAGAGATCCAACACATGGATTTAAGAGTACATGATTCAGTTCATAACAGCAGCTGTCTTTGTTTTCTTCAGTTTTGACACCATGCCTGCATTGAAAATTCTCTATCCTGGCTTTTTGGTTAAATGAACACAAAAATCTATAACACTTGGGTGGAAGTAAAGAAACATTTAAAATTTTTTCAGCATTTTACAATTGATTATTTTTTTCATTTTGTTACTAAATGCAAAAAGGAGGCTGTATTACCATATTGATAAGAATTTCCTCAAGTATCTTCAAATACATTAAATGCAATTTTTTTCTTTTTAACTTATTCATTAAAAATTGATACAATTCACAAATAATATTAGCTAATATTGATTTTCCCTAAAATGGTCAGATTATTTTTTTTAAAAAATCTCATTTCCTAAATCAATTGCTTCAGCCATTTATTTGAATGGCATACATTCAAAAGGTACACAGTTGGAAGCTCTGAGTACCTGCAAGATATTTTGAAAGTAATACCTGAGTTACTACCAATGTCTACAAGGTTTCCTTTTGAACTGATGATTGATTGCAAAATATACTTCAAGTGTATTTCAAGACTATAGTAATCAAAATAGCATGGTATTAGCATAAAATAGACACAGAGATTAATGCAACAGAATAGGGAGGGCAGAAATAAATCCATGCATTTAGTCAATTGGTCTTTAGGATAGGTACCAATAACAGACAATAAAGGGCAGACTTCAATAAAGGGTGTTGGGAGAACTGGATATTCCTATACAATAAAAAAGACATTGGCCCTTATCTTACACCATATAAAAAAATTAAGTCAAAATGGATTAAATACTTCAATGTTACACCTGAAAGTGTAAAACTTTAGAAGTAAACAGAGAAATGCTCCCTGACATTTGTCTTGGCACTGATTTTTTAGATATGATACCAAAAGCACAGGAAAGAAAAGTAGAATCAGAAAATGGGATTATATCAAACTAAAAGCTTCTGCACTACAAGGAAACAACCAACAAAATGAAGAGACAAGCTATGGAACTATTTTGCAAATTGTACATCTGATAAGGGGTTAGTATCCAAAATACAGAAACATTTCAAATAGCTCAATAGTAAGAAAATAAATAACTGAGTTTAAAATAGGCAAAGAACCTGAATAGACGTTCCTCAAAAGAAAACATACAAATGGCAAACAGATATATTTAAAAAAACAGCCCAACACCATTAATCATTAGGGTAATGAAAATTAAAACCATAATAAATTATGACTTCACACCTGCTAGAATGGCTACATCAAAAAGACAAGATATAAAAAAATGTTAGCGGCCGGGCGTGGTGGCTCAAACCTGTAATCCCAGCACTTTGGGAGGCCGAGGCGGGCGGATCACGAGGTCAGGAGATCGAGACCATCCTGGCTAACACGGTGAAACCCCGTCTCTACTAAAAATACAAAAAATTAGCCGGGCGTGGTGGCGGCGCCTGTAGTCCCAGCTACTCGGAGGCTGAGGCGGGAGAGTGGCGTGAACCCGGGAGGCGGAGCTTGCAGTGAGCCGAGATCGCACCACTGCACTCCAACCTGGGCGACAGAGTGAGACTCCGTCTCAAAAAAAAAAAAAAAAAAAAAAAAATGTTAGCAAGGATGTGAAAGAAAGGGAACCCTTGTCCAATGTCAATGAGAATGTGCATTCAGTACAACCATTGTGGTAAACAGTGTGGAAGTTCATCTAAAAATTAAAAACAAGACGACTATATAGTCCAGCAATTTCACTTCTCAGTACACGTTCAATGGAAGTGTAATTACTATGTTACAGAACTGGCTACACTCCCATATTTATTGCAATACTATTCACAATAGTCAGGGTAACGAATCAATCTAAATGCCCATTGACAGATCAGTTAAAAAGAAAATGCGATACACACAGGCACACACACAGAAACAATGGTATACAATTCAGGCTCAAAAAAGAGAGACTATCACTTATTACAACATAGAAGAACCCGGAGGACATCATGCTAAGTGAAGTAAGCAAAGCACAGAAAGACAAATACTGCCTGACCTCACTTTTATGTGGAAGCTAAAAAAGTTGAACTCATAGAAGCAGAAGGTAGAATACAGCCCCTTGCCAGGGGCTGAGGATGGGGAAGAATGGGCAGATGTTGGTTAAAAAGAAACACAGGGCCGGGCACAGTGGCTTGCGCCTGTAATCCCAGCACTTTGGGAGGCCGAGGCGGGCAGATTACCTGAGGTCGGGAGTTCGAGACCAGCATGACCAACATGGAGAAACCCCGTCTCTATTTAAAAAAAAAAATTAGCCAGGCGTGGTGGCGCATGCCTGTAATCCCAGCTACTCAGGAGGCTGAGGCAGGAGAATCACTAGAACCCAGGAGGAGGAGGTCGTGGTGAGTCGAGATCACACCATTGAACTCCATCCAGCCTGGGCAACAAGAGCGACACTCCATCTCAAGAAAAAAGAAAGAAAGAAAGAAAAAGAAACAGTATTATGGCCAGGCACAGTGGCTCATGCCTGTAATCCCAGCACTTTGGGGAGACCGAGGCAGGCAGATCACTTGAGTCCCAGAGTTTGAGACCAGCCTAGGTAACACAGTGAAACCCCGTCTCTACAAGAAATACAAAAAATTATCCAGGTGTGGTGGTGTACACCTGTAATCCCAGCTACTAGGTAGTCTGAGGCATGAGAATCACTTGAACCTGGGAGGCAGTATTTGCAGTGAGCTGAGATCATGCCACTGCACCCCAGCATGGGCGAAACAGAGAGATTCTGTCTCAAAAATAAAAAAGAGAGAAAAAGAAAAAAAGAAACAGTTTTAGTTAGCAGATTATTGAATAATTCTGGAGATCTGTTTTCTAGTACAATGACTATAGTTAATAAAACATACTGTATACTTGATACTTTTTAAGAGAGTAGATCTCAAGTGTTCTCATCACAAAAAATGATGTGAGATGATGGATATTTTAATTAGATTATTTTCATCATTTTACAAGGTATACAAATGTCAAAACATCACATTGCATACCATAAATATATACAATTTTTTATCTTTCAATTATACCCTAATAAGGCTGGGGGGGAAAATAAAGAAAATATTCTTAACTGAGATTGTGATGATGGTTGCAAAACATTTTGAATCTAGTTAAAGTAAAAAGAAACCGTGAGTCTTAAAATGGTGAATTTTATAGTCTGTAATAGCTAAATAAATATGTTTTTAAAAGTTAGTCTTTAATCTTTTATTCATCCAGTTTTTATAAATGATTTTCAACTAACAAAATTTCCTTAGTATATTAAAGTCAGAATTAGACTTATAAGTAGTTGAAAACCAGAGGCAAATAAACAAAAACATATAAAGGGCTCTCCAACTCCTTGAAACTAAGAAAAGTGAAAATCTTCATAACTCTTATTTTTTAAACTCTCGATTTTCTTGGCTCTAAAGATGCGGACCAAATTCCTGAAGTTGAATTATTACAGCTAAAGTTTCTCTTTCTGTCAATCATCTCATGTCAGAAAACATCTTACGGAAAGAAAAATAGCTTTCTTATG
>NW_016809780.1:52523-77681 GCF_001698545.2 Rhinopithecus bieti | reverse complement strand
GCCTCCTCAGAAAAAAGAATTCGACTGAGGGGCATTAGGCAGAAGAAGAGACTGAGGCAAGTTTTAGAGCGGGAGTGGAAGTTTATTAAAAGGCTTTAGAGTAGGAACGAAAGGAAGGAAAGTACATTTGGAAGACACAAGCGGACAACTTGAAGGACAAGTGCTCTGTTTGATCTTGGACATCAAGTTTTACATGCTGGCAAACTTCTAGCAGCTTGCATCCCATTTGCCTTGATTATTTCCTTACAGTGAGCTGCCCGCGTGTGGGGTGGCCTGCTAGCACTTGGGAGCTGAGCACAGACGGTGTGTTTACTGGAGTTGTACGCATGCTCACCTGAGGCATTCTTCCCTTTTCTGATGGAATGCCCCTGGACAGTCATATACCAGTTAAACTCCACCATGTTGCCTCTTAATGTGTATGCTTGAGCCCACTTGCCCAGTTCCCGAGCCCTTATTTGAAGATGCTGATCACCAGTTTCAGGTGTTTTTATCTTTTGGGAAACTGCCTTTCCCTGGAGCTGGCTTTGACCAATCATTATGTTAGAGAGGCAGTGTGACAACTACCTGATCACAACCTGATCACAGCCTGACATTGTGCTGGAGTAGGGGGAGCCCTCTCCTGCCCCGCTCATGCCTGACTGGCTATCTACTGTAACAATTTGTGCCAAATTTGGGAATTATAACACAGGATCATAGATTCAAGTTGCCCTAAATATACACTTCCATATACATCAGTTACAAGTGGCTTTTAAAAACAAAGTGCATGGGGCAGGAAGTAAGGATAGTCCCCAAATTGTTTACTAAGAATTTACATTAAAATAGCATAAGTTATTGATTGGCTGTACATTATTCTTTGTATCATCAATTTCAGGAAAATGAAGATAATGAATGAGGCAGCTAGTCAGAGAACAAAGTGCCTTTAAACAATTGCCCCAGGCTTGGGTGTAGGGGGCAAGACTGAAGTGTCATACTCATGTATCTCTCTGGGCCTGATAAATTTTGCATACCTCACATAGCTCAGATTGCTTTGAGCTGTTTTTCTTTTCTCAGATCTATATGCCTGAGAAGGTATTTTTGCTTGGATAAGAGAAAGGGCATGAAATTGGTAATTTTACAGGGAAACAGCTTACAACTATAAAAGTTCTTGGTCCAAACGTATATTATAGGAACCTGAGTGGTTGTAAGACTTTACAAGATAATAGGTTTGAGTGACATAAATATTAGAAATTATTCTTACACATTTCTTAGAGAAGCCTCTTTTTCTATTTATAGTAGCTTATATTTTGACAATAGGGTTAGAAGATGATTTGAAAGATGCATTCAAATACTGGGATCATTAGTGGCTACCATGAGTAACTATATGCCAATAAATTGGAAAATCTAGAAGAAATGGACAAATTCTTGTACACATACAACCTACCAAGATTGAACTAGGAAGAAATCCAAAACCTGAGCCAACCAATAACAAGTAACAAGATTGAAGGGGTAGTAAAAATTCTCCAGCCTACGTGGTATAGGTTTGCTATGTGTTCATTTCTATTCCTGTAGACTCTAACTTGCAAACATGGCATAATGTTTGTGATTCATAACAGGAATACTGGAGGTCAAGATGATGAAATGTATAAATTGGGAGAGAAAAATGAGTCTCTTGGAAGTCATTTTGAATTAGAAGCCCTTTATTTTATTTTAGTTATTTAAATAATGTTCTCTAAAACCTGGGGTAGAAAGTTCACTCTCTAAAAAATGTTTAACTGGAAACAGTGCTGGCTCCAATGCCACAAATTGGGCTTCTTGTCCTGTTTCAGATGCTCTCATGCAAATAGGCGAATCTCTTTACCACACTGACCTTCTGCTTACTCATGTGAAAGATGATGAAGAAATTGATAAGATTATACTTGGGATTCCTTCTAGCTCTAAAATTGAGTCATATCTTCTCAGAAGTCCTAAAATCCTTCTCAGTTTGGCTTTGGAAAGGTGTTACAACAAAGTGGACAATTTTGTATGATGAGGTAAGGTTCAGGCCTGAATAAAACGAAAATTTTCTGTGTTGCATGAAGTGATGGCTATAAAACATTTAAATAGAGAGCTCTTTCCTAGCTCTGGACTGGCAATTTCAATTATTACATATTTAGCCATTATTGTTTTCTATCTCTTCTGTTTATCATCAGGCCATAATTGTTAGTTGTTTTCAGGTGGCCATCCAGGCATTGTAGATACTTGATGTACCCATTTGGGGAGGAAAATCGCAACCATGTAATATTAAGGATGCCTTGAGGATTGTTACCGTATTGTATTTCCAGACAAAGCCATATAGAAATACAGTGACTAGGCTAAAATGACACAAATGTTTCTCTACACTACGTTTCTACTCAAAGCATTTCTTTACTACGTTTTCTTCAGTTTGGTTTTATTTTTGTTCACAAAGAAAGCATAATAAGTTAATAAATAACACATAGACTAGCCTATCTTTCTAGCCTCTGTGGGACACTGCTTTATTAACTGTAGTCAACATTAAAAAAAAATTATCGACACATTTCTGCTATGTATTTTTCTATTATATTTCTCTGGTCAGTAGTCAGTGTTTCTGCCTATGTTTCATTTTGCATATAGATGTCTCATTTTACCAGTTAGTTGTGAAAACAATTAGGTTGAAACTTCCCTATTCATTACCCTTTGGTCTGTGCAATATTGACATCAATCCTCCTGTGACCATAATATTACAGTCCAGAAATGGTAGTTAGAAATAGGAAAGGACAGCTAGAAAACAATGTATATCATGTCCATCAACCCAGAAGAAAGAGTTTGTCCAGTGTCAGCACCATGTGAATCACTTGTGGATGACTATCCATAGACAAAATTACAATTAAATTGAATAAATGTAGCATACACTAAGAGCCATACCTACAGTCTGGGATCTCCTGGAGCTTACAATCTGACAGAAGTAAGACAAGGTAGAGTTTGGGGAAAATTTACTCTGATATGGATAACATCACTAGCCTTCTGTGCTGATTTGACTGTTTTCCTATCTGTTCCACCTAAAGCTGTCCCAAGATAGAGAAAGCCAACTGCAGTCAAGGGAATCTATGCAACTGCTACACTGACCGTGTCCACTCTCCAGTTTCATAGGTAATTCAAGGTAGATTAAGACAACACAATTACAGAGGCCTCAATAAAAGACAAATTTAAAGAATTTTGAGACTGACTTTGTGGAATGGGCAGAATTTTGACAGGCACAAATAATAATAAAGGCAGAAGGAGACCAATTTGTAAGAATGAATAACATTAGGAAATGGAAGGTGGCCAAAAACTAAAGAGTGAGGAGAGATTTCTGGAACGTGCAAGTGGTGTAATTTATTAGTAGCTGCAGCAAGGGGAGAGGATCTTTTGTAGTTAGAGAATGACATCATCAATGAGCAATTTTCTGAAAAATGGAATACAAGTAACTAATACCTGATATAGTATGGTTCATGCTTGCATTGTCAGAGACAAAGAGAAGGACCAAGTCCATGAAAATGTTATCTCTATCTTTCAGGAAAGTAGAGGCAGAAGTGAGGTCAGGGTCATAGAGAGATGTGGGAGCAGAGTAAAGAAAAAGAACTGCATTTAATCAGCTACTGGCATATATGACAGTGAGAGGCAGGACAGGAAAAGTTAGAGCTCAGAAATATGATAATTTGACAAATTTGTCTTCCGGTAGGTTGGATTTCAATGAATTGATTTTTAGTACATTGGGCTGCTTTCAGTGCTCAGTGACCATAAACTATTATTTTTACTTTAACTTGTATTTATTAAGGTTGCACAATAGTAGGTCCTCTGCTCATATCCCCCAATAGCAGCAATAATTTCACTGCCATCCATGGACAAAAGTGCCTTTGTAGGAGCTTTGAGACCAAGGTAGGAGACTGCAAAATCCTGGTAGAGCCCAAGACCAAGGAGGAATGTTTAGAGAGGGCAGGCCACACACGGGTGGGAGGCTCACTGACTGTGTTCCCAGCTACAGTCTTGGAAATGGCCTTTTGGCCCCTGTGGTCTCTTCGATAGGCCCCTTTGTCCTTGGTACTGCAACCATAACCACTCATCAAAGTACTTGTGAAAAGTCATGACCACCTGTTTTTTGGTGACTAGTCTACAAATCTCAGTCCCTGTTGTGGACTCTGAAGCAGCCCTGTACGTTAGCTCAAGCCCCTCTCAGCTGCAGTCTAAGAGTAGACCTGCCTCCATAGGAGTCCACCGGAAGACATGTCGTTCTGTGCCCCTAGAGGCAGGACTGCCAAACCTGATCCCAGTCTAGATCTTGAAGTGGCCCTGCAACCCTGCTCCTGCCTCTGCTACCCATGGTTTAGGAAAGCACTGCTTACCCAGGAACCCAGCAGGAGGCACACCTGTATGTGCCCCCAGAGGACGGCCTGCAGACTTTGGTCCTGGCCGTGAACCATGAAGCAGCCCTTTGACTTGGTTCAATTCTCTCTCATCCATAGTAGAGTGATGGTTCTGACTTCCCAGGGACACACTCAGTGGCACAGTGGGAGCCTTCCCTGGGACCTAGAACGAGCCACACCCATCTGTGCACCTGGAAATAGGCCCACCAGATCTAAACGAGGACCCTAAAGTGAACACTTGGCCCAATATCAGCCCTACTGATCAAGGTCTTGGAGGCAATCTAGTCCATTCAGGACCAGGCAGTATCAATGCCCACTGAAGCCCCTGGTAACGAAGCCACCAAATGTGGACCCCACTGTGGATCCTGTAGCAGTTAATTAGTCTGTTCTCAGACTGCTATAAATACTTGAGACTGTCTAATTTATAAAGAAAAGGGGTTTAATTGGCTCAGGGTTCTACAGGTAGTACAGGAAATATAATGGCTTCTACTTCTAATGAGGCCTCAGGAAACTTACAGTAATGGTGGAAGGTGAAGGGAAACCAGGCATGTCTTAACATGGGTGGAGCACAAGCAAAAGGGAAAGAGAAGGGGGAGGTGTCACAGATTTTTCAGCAACCAGATCTCTTGTTACTACACAGTAACAAGTAGGGGATGGTGGTAAACCATTCATGAGAACTCCACACTCATGATCCAATTGCTTCCCACAAGGCCCCTCTTCCAACAATGGGGATTACAATTTGATATGAGATTTGAGCAGGGTGGGGTGGGAGAGTGGGAGAAGAGGGGAGAGTGACACACAGATTTAAACCATATTAAGCATCCATGTGACCTGACTCCAACCCCACCTGACTGCATTTTAGGAGGTAATCTTATAAGCCAAGCGACCCAAAAGCAGAAGATATTTATCTGCTGAAATCAGTATCTACAATTTGGAAGAATTGTTTAGTCCTTCAAATGCATAGGCACATAGGTGACAAAGAATCAGACAAACATGACAACACCTAAGGAAACTCACAAAGTTCCAGAAAATGACCCTAAAGATATCAAGGTTTACAAATGTCTTGAATAATAATTGCAAATAATGATTTTAAAGAAGATCAATTTGATGCAACAAAATACAGATAGAAAACTAAATACAATTAGAAAACAATGCATAACATACCAGCATTACAGTACTAGAATATTCTAAATATGATTTATGTATTTATCATCACCAGTGAGTTTTATGCTTTTATACGTTTTCATTATTGTTACTTAGCATCCTTTCATTTCAACTTAAAGAACTCCCTTTAGCATTTCTTGTAAGGAAGATGTAGTGGTGATGAATTTTCCTGTTTTTATTTGTCTGTGAATATCTTTGTCATTCATTTTCGAAAGACATTTTTGACTGGTATAGCATTCCTGGCTGGCAGTGTTTTGCTTTTCATATTTTGATTATATTGTTTTACTCTCCCATGGCTTGCAAAGTTTCCCTTGAGAAGTGTGCTGATAGCTTTATGTGGGTTCCCTTTTAAATGACAAATCTCAATTCTCTTGCTATTTTCTAGATTCTGTCTTCCTGTTTGAGTTTTGACAATTTGATAATAATGTATCTTGGTGTAATCTTTAGTTTGTCTTGCTTGGGATTCTTTGCAACTCATAATTCTGGATGTACATATCCACCCCAAGATTTGAGAAGTTTTCAGTCAGCATTCATTTACATAAGCTTTCTGCCACTTTCACACTCACAGTTACGGTTATCTTGTAACTCCCATAATTCATACATTCTTATGTTTGATAGTGTCCCATAGGTTCCTTATGCTCTCTTCACACTTTTTCATCCTTTCTTATTTTTGTTCCTCTAATTGGCTAATTTCAAATGACCTCTCTTCAAGTTCACAAATTCTTCTGTACGATCAGGTCTACTATTGAAGCTATCTAATATTATTTTTTAGTTAATTCATGTGTTCTTCAGCTCCAAGATTTATGTCTGTTTTTTTTTTTTTTATGGTTTCTATTTCTGTATTAGATTTCTAATTTTTTCATACATTGTCTTTCTAATTGTATTTAGTTTTCTATCTGTGTTTTGCATTACATTCATCTTCTTTAAAATCGTTATTTTGTATTATTATTATTCAGGAAATTTGTATACCTTGATTTCTTTAGGGTCATTTACTGGAGTTTTATGAGCTTCCTCCAGTGTTGTCATGTTTGCCTGATTCTTTAACATCCATGTGCCTGTGCATTTGAAGGAGCAGACAATTCTTCCAATCTGTAGAGACTGATTCCAGCAGATAAATATTTTCTGCTATTGGGACCCTTGGCTTATAGAATTACCTTCTGAAATTCAGTCTAGTGGAGCTGGAACCACATTATGTGGCTGCTAGATAAGGTCGGGATCTGTGTCCCCCAACCCAAATATCATGTTGAATTGTAGTCCCCAATGTCAGAGGAGAAGCCTGGTGGGAAGTAATTGGATCATGGGGGTAGAGCTCTCATGAATAGTTTAGCATAATCCTCCCTTGGGTATGGTGAGTGAGTTCTCAGGAGATCTCGTTGTTTAAAATAACATTTAACTCTAGATAAGAGTTAAAAGACAAAAGTATTAAAAATAAATATAGCTACAATAATTTCGTAGCAGATACATAATATAAAAAATGTAAAGTTTTACTTCAACAGCGTAAAATGTGGGCTGGGTGGCAGTAAAATTGTAGCATTTTTTATATGTAATTGAAGCTAAGCTGTCAAGAGCATAAAAGAGAATGTAATAAGTATAAGATGATTAATCTTAGCCTCATGATAACCACAAAGCAGAAAAATCTATTAGATCACAAAAGTTAAAGAGAAGGGATTCAAAGTGTACCAATACAAAAAATAAATCAGAAAGGAAGTCAGCAAGAGTGGAAGAAAGGAACAACATAGTCATGAAATAACAACATCACAATAGTATGTCCTTGCTAATTACTAATTAATTTGTGTAAATGTACTGAATTATTCAATCAGCAGAGTGCGTGAATGGATAAAAATATGAGATCCAACCATATTGTGTTGATGAAAGACTCTCTTTATGCTCAAGGACACATGTAGGCTGAAAGTGAAATAATTGAGAAAGAGATTTCACATAAATGGCAACCAAGAGATCAGGTGTGATTATACTTATATCAGACAAAATAGACTATCACTCAAAATCTGTCTTGAGAGACAAAAAAGTCCACTAGGTAATGATAAAAGGGTCAATTCATCAAGAGGATATAATGATTGTAAATTTATATATCTCCAACATTGGAATACCTGAATATGTAAAACAAATATTAATGTAAGTGAAGGGAGAAATAGACAGCAATACAATAATAGTATGGAGTTTTAACACCCCACTTTCAACAATGGATAGATCATCCAGAAAGAAAATCAAAAAAGAAACATCAGACTTGAATGCAACTATAGGCCAATGGACCTAACAGACATGCACAGAATATTCAATTTAACAGTAGCAGAATATATGTTCTTCTCAAGGGCAAATGGAACATTCTCCAGGATAGGTCTTATGTTGGGCCACAAAACAAGTCTTAACAGATTTATAAAGACTTGAAGTCATAGCAAGTATCTTTTCTGACCATAATGGTATGAAACTATAAATCAACAACAGTACAAATTTTAGAAAGTTTACAAATATGTAGAAATTAAATAGCTCACCCATGAACAACCAGTGGGTTAAAGAAGAAGTCAAAAGGGAAATCAAAATGTATCCTGAGAAAAACTAAAATGGAAACACAATATAGCAAAACTTATGGGATGCAGTAAGATTAGCCCGAAGAGGGAAGTTGATAACCATAAATGCCTAATAAGGGAAAAAACATCAAATAAACAACCTAATCTTATACTCCAAGAAAATAGAAAGAGAAGAACAAATTAAAACTAAAGTTATCTGAAGGTGTACATATAAAAGAATAATATTCAGCCATAAATAAGAAGGAGGTCCTGCCATTTCTGACAAAATGGATAAACCTGGAGAACATTATGCTAAGTGAAATAAGCCAGACAGAGAAATACAAACATTGCATGATCTTTCTTATATGTAGAATCTGAAAAAATTGTTCGCCTAGAAGCAGAGTGGAAAGGTATTTGCCAGGAGCTGGGATGGGGTAATTGGGGACATGTAGATCACAAACACTCACATATAAGATGAATACGTTCACGGTATCGAATATACAGCATTGTGACTACAGTTATAATACTGTATGTTTTACTTGACGTTTTCTCAAAGAGTAAAATCTAAGTGTCTTCAACATACACAAACACTCACAAAATAAAACACAAAATAGTAACTCTGTGAAATTTTATGTGTTAATTCCCTTTATTGTCGTATAATTATTTTATAATCTACATGTATATCACATCACCACATTGTACATCTTGAATATATACAATTTTTATTTACCAATTATAGCTCAATAAAGCTGAAAAAATAATCTACATTTAGTGATGCTTAAGTTTAAACTTCATTTTAATTAACTTTTTCTTGATCATATGTTTTTTCAAATTGCAAATGAAATACGTACTTTTTGTAACAAGTGCAATAACATAATAGATCCCGATAGCTCCACCCCACAACCCATGTTAACCACTCTACTTTCCTCCATGTTCGTATAAATATACATATACATGTATACACACTTAATACTAATAGACATATACACAGTTTTTTGGGTCGTTTTATGCTTTTAAACTTTGGTTCATCTAGTATATGTGTCTTTACATCTTTGTTTTTCTTAGTAAAGCCTCATAAAATCTTGAAGCAACTTATAGAGCTCTAATTTATTATTTATAAAATTCTGCATAATACCCCTTGGTGTTGGTGTATGCTAAATCATTTTAATTATGTCTCCGTTTTGTGGAGTGGACAGTCTTCAAGTTTTGTGCCACCATGTGCAATGCTCTTGTGAATTGTTTTGCATATTTAGGTATTAGGACTTTTATTTCCATGTGCATAGGATTATTAGCATCTTTGTTTCTTATTTTTTACTAGATACACATATGTATTACTTCTGCAATTTGCAAAACATCTAAAAGGCATATTTTATTTAAAATGTTATTCCACACTACTAGAGTCTCAAATTGGGTTCCTGAGAAGCAGACTCTAGAGAGAAACTTACATTCGGGAGGTTTCTTGGAGATTCCATTAAGAATCAACACCTGCAAGGGAGGGGAAAATGATTGAATAGAGGGAGAAGGTTAACTGTGATGCAGGTGCCACAGATTTTCCATCTGATTCGACAAGAAGCTCTGGAGTTTGTCCAGAGCTTCACAGTTATCCAGAATTGAGGCAAGGGAGCTGGGCCTTCATAGCCCTGCACTGACCAATCATTGTACGTAGCTGCCCTTGGGGAAGAGACATAACCTTGAGCAAAGTAACTCCTTTAGACCAAGGGCAATGCCCAGAAAAGATCACAGCTGTGAGCCATTAGCAGCCAACACTCCTGGCAGCTGGGGAATTAAGTGGCTGAGTCCTGAAGTGGTATCTAGGTAGTACACCACAGCATTCACTACAACCAGTAATTAAAATTCAAACGAAAACAAAACTAATACCTAAAATGCACTGCTAGAAGCATACCAATTCGTCACAAATCAATTTGCTAGAAGCCAATTTTAAAATGACCAATTTGTCAAATTACCGAGGATTACTAGGTCAAAGGGTGAGTGTCTCTTTTTCTNATCACAGCTGTGAGCCATTAGCAGCCAACACTCCTGGCAGCTGGGGAATTAAGTGGCTGAGTCCTGAAGTGGTATCTAGGTAGTACACCACAGCATTCACTACAACCAGTAATTAAAAATTCAAACGAAAACAAAAACTAATACCTAAAATGCACTGCTAGAAGCATACCAATTCGTCACAAATCAATTTGCTAGAAGCCAATTTTTAAAATGACCAATTTGTCAAATTACCGAGGATTACTAGGTCAAAGGGTGAGTGTCTCTTTTTCTTTTAAAAGATGGTGCCAGATTGGTTTCCCGAATAGCTGTATGACATTCACTTCCATCCGCAATGTGAGAGAACCAGTTTATCTTATTTTGCTGCCAGCATTTCTGATAACTATTTTGTAAAGTAAGTGTGTCAAGGAGTGTATCTAGGTATAAAGCAGTAGGAAATGGCCTAACCTCTGGAAAACTGGGAATTGCTTGCCTAAAGACTTTGAAATTCAGTTATTTAGAAGACTACAGTGTTGGACAAGCAAAATAGATCTTCAGGACTTTCCTCAAGAGCCGATAGTTTGGGAGCCTCTGTTTTGAAAAAAGTATATATTGTGAAATAGAAAATTCCATAGCTAAGCGAATAGAGACTTTCCTTGTTTTATAACAAAGAGATAGCAAGAATGTTTAAGGCAGTCACCTATGATGTTTGTTTTAATTTGGGGCAAGACTAGGTATCAGAATTTTCAGATCTTATGATGAACCAATATCTTAATTAAAAACTTTTTTGGCCAGGCACAGAGGCTCATGCCTGAATCCCAGCACTTTGGGAGGCCGAAGCAGACAGATCACCTGAGGTCAGGAGTTCGAGATCAGCCTGACCAACATGGAGAAACTTGGTCTCTACTAAATTTACAAAATTAGCCAGGCGTGGTGGTGCATGCCTGTAATCCCAGCTACTCGGGAGGCTGAGGCAGGAGAATTGCTTGAACCCAGGAGGCAGAGGTTGCAGTGAGCCAAGATGGTGTCATTGCACTCCACCCTGGGCAACAAGAGTGAAACTCCATCTCAAAAGCAAACAAACAAAAAAACATGTTTTCTAGGCCGGCATGGTAGCTGATGCCTGTAATCTCAACACATTGGGAGGCAGAAGTGGGAGGATCACATGAAGCCCGGAGTTCAAGACCAGCCTGGACAACAGGGAGAAACCCCGTTTCTACTAAAAATAAGAAAAATTAGCCAGGCTTGGTGGCATGTGCCAGTAATCCCAGCTACTCAGGAGGCTGAGGCACCAGAATCACTTGAACCCAGGAGGTGAGGTTTCAGTGAGCCAAAATTGCACCACTACATTCCAGCCTGGGCAACAGAGTGAGACGCTGTCTCAAAACAAAACAAAACAAAACAAAACATGTTTCCTCAAAAATCTATGGAATGGATATATTTTATGATTCAAAAGCACTTTCTGTTTATCTAAGATGTATTAAAATTACATCTTTCGCACTCTTGAATTATAAACATTTTGGCAATATCAACTTCTCTGCCCCCTAATTGCTTTGTTTTTCAAATGGAAATTCATTGAATGCCTACTCTATTTTAACCACTATGCTAGGACTTGGGATTCAATAGTGAACTGAAGAGTAATGGAGCTTACATGCTAGTGGGAGAGGCATAGAAATAACCAAACAAGAGAACAAAAGAATAATTTCAAATTGGAATAAATGCTATGAAGAAAGATTGAGAGACAGCATGTGAAAAGTTAGCATGTTACATTCCGCTAGGGGAAACAGGTGGGTGAATAGAGATACTAGGAACAGGGGGCCCGAGTAGGAGAACAAGGGAAGGAGAATAGACACTGAGGCTCATCTCGGCTCTGTCATTGACTGGTTTCATAACCTTGGACGAGCCATTTTACAGCTTCCTGGCTGGACTTTCTTCTTTGTGAAGTGACATTACTGGAATCTACCTGAAAAAGTTGTGAAAGGTAAATGAATTATAAAATGGAAAGACCGTAGAATGCTGCTGGGCCCATGGTAAAATTAGCTTTCATGATTATAACTTGTAGAGTTGATGTATGAATTCACAGACTCGCCAGCTGAAAATGAAAGTGTGAAATGAAAGAAAAGCAAGGCAACATTTTAAAGAGGCTGCAAGTATTTGTTATACAAGAATAGTGCTTTCTGCAGTTCCATCTACCACTGTCCTTCTTATACTTTGTGCGATAGAAATAACAAAGTACGATTTCTAGGTCCCATAATGCTGTATCACGCCTGGGCCTGGAATGCCCTCCTTGTTTCACTTTTATCACCTCCGACCTCGTGAATCACCTTTCCAATTTGAGGTCGGATACCACCACCTCCAGGAAGCCATGTCTGTCTCTCCCTCCTGTCAGGCAGCTTCTAGATCTCTCTCTGTATAAGATCTGTGTAAGATCCAGAAACCCTGGAACCACATATTCCAGGCTTTCTTTTTATTTCCATACAGTACACATTTCTTAACCTTTTTTAGCCTCAATTTTATCATCTGTCAAATGGAGAAAAGGCACATACCTTGTGAGTTTGTTGTAAGGCTTAAATGAGAAATAAGAAAGGGCCTAGTTTAAGTTAGTGACTACATAATAAATGGCATATTATGGAATTCTGTGTTCTGACACTGTGTTCCCATCTGTTTCCATGGCTCTTTCTCATAAGAACTGTGAGTATCTCAAGGACAAGGGCTCTGTGTCACACCTATCTTCTCATCTCCAAAATTTAACATGGTGGTTAATGTATAGTAGGTTTTCAACAATTATTTGTTGAATGAATGAGTGCATAAATGAATATTTTATTAGCATCATTCATAATTTTAGCAGACTTTCAACAATTGCACAGATGCACAGATGAATTAGTGCTACAATAGAGAAAAAGGCAAGTAGTAAAATTGGCTATGAGAAATAGTAGTACCTATATTAATTGCTAGTTTTTTGTACATACTGTGTTTAATCTGCTTAACAGCCCTGTTAGATAATTCCAATTATTATCCATATTTTCAGAAGTATTGAATATGAGGCTCAAAGAGGTTAAGCTGCTTGTGCCAGATTATGTAGCTAATAAAACCATGTATTGCTTTGTATACTACTCGAGCTTTCACTAGCTAGAATGGTATTGCTTTGGAACCATGATATTTGAAATAGGTTATGATGATAATGATAGAAACATTTTCACATGTCATGATTAAGTAATTTTAGGAAACACTGCATCTTCCTCTTGAGGATGCACATTAAAAACTTCAGAAGTCCTGAAAAAAAGATTGTAATTGCTTTTCTTAACATAGCTTAGCTTAACTGATGACAGAGCTTTATTTGTTTTTTCACAGAATAACAATTGTTATTCAAAAAAGATACAGAGGAATATACTTCGAGAATTACTCACTAATATATGGAAACAAAGCAGAAAATGTAGTCTCGTATAATCGTGTATAAAATATTCTGAGTCTATTTAGTTCCTAAACTCTATTCTAGAGTCAAGATTGTTTCTACTAACTGAAATTGTTTAGATAAGACTATGGCAGTAGAAGGCCAGGCTATAAGCCAGGAGGAGATAACACTTTATAGAAAAGTCTTACATAAAATTATCTGTGCACTGCTGTCTGCAAAACTTTAAGACATATGTAAAGAGACAAATAATGCTTACCACATTATCTATGTCAATTTCATCTATTGATGAAAATGACAACACAATATTTAGGGTAAGATATGCCCCGTCAGAAAATAAGCTTATGTAGCTTTTAGCATGTACTTTTTTAAAAAATTGAAAAGCTGCTGTATATTATTGCAAAGAACTTAATTGTATTTTAGGTTGCACGTACGTAGGACAAATGACAGAAATAATTGATGATCACTTAGAAAAATTCCATTAATGAAGAGAGTAAATCTGTGAAAAGAATGTCATTTGGAGACCTTTTGAATTCTTGGCTAACCATCTTTGTATTGAATATTGCCACATGATATCAGTGTCTGGGTTTAGTGTTATAATTGTGTTGGCATCAAGCTCTACTACTTGGCCTCGAACTAGGGAGGAAAGATTAGGTGTGGGCATTACATGGAAGTGAAATGTTTGCACCAAGTGAAGGTCAAATTATATTATGGCATGTTGTGTAATTTAAGAGTTGAAAATGTCTGGACAATAGAAAAACTGTGGGAAGAATGGAATCATCACACAGTCCTTGGTATCATAGGCATACAAAGCCCAAAGATGGAGGCCAGTCAGTGCCATATTCATTTCATGCATTACTCTTGTTTTCATAGATATGGTTATTTTGTTGTTATTTAACGACACTTTTGTTTTATAGCATGATGAGTGCTGTGACAATGAAGACAACTAATTTGCACCTAGTTTTATATTTGTATACAATGAAGCAGCTTTCTAATTAAAACAATTATCACTGAGAATCTGATCTACTCTAATTGGTTATGGTTTTCTAAATAGAAGATGATGAACAATATAAATCTTGTAACTCAGTGGTCCTCAAGTGGGAAAACATGGAAATGGGTGAAGGCATGGTGGTTGTCACAAAGCCTGGACATTGCTCCAGGATGCTAAATGTTCTGCAAGTGCTCAAAATTGACTTGAACAACTAAGAACTGGCTTGCCATCAATGTCTATTATACTAATGTCTAAGTCCTATTGATAATACAAGGTTTTCTTTTTGTTTTTCTTAATTGAATCCCACCTTATTTGGGTCACTATGATGTTTGAGGCAAATCTGAGCCGAGCTCTAGCAATTGCACTGTGCCATAGGATCCATATGTGTGCATACTCATCTACCTCCTTGCTTTAATACCTTCCCATTCTCTTTCCTCTTTGTTTAGAATTATTTACTTATTTACATCCAATCGCATTCCATAAAGGATGTGAATGTGTTTGTGTATGTGTCTGTACACACCTGATTGAGCAACTGTCTAAATTGGACAGGAAGTATTTGGTTTATATTTGTTTACTATTATTTCATTTCTTTATATGATATGTCTTTCGCCTATATTTGTATCTCCAATAGATTATAACATCTTTTAATCTTTCATGCCACGTATTCCAGGGTTTCTTTTTATTTCCATACAGTACACATTTCTTAACCTTTTTTAGCCTCAATTTTATCATCTGTCAAATGGAGAAAAGGCACATACCTTGTGAGTTTGTTGTAAGGCTTAAATGAGAAATAAGAAAGGGCCTAGTTTAACTTAGTGACTACCAGGTAGTAAGTGGTTAATAAGATTTAGCTATATAAAGCTATTTACATTTTTTTTCAATGAATCCCTGCAAATTTTTGATAGTTCCACTAGAAAAATAATCAACACTTTACAGCTGAATAGGAAAGTAAACTTATTGCTACAGTGGAGCAAATTGGAGCCCAGAAAGAACTCACCTCGCTTTCATATAAGCAGCTTCTAGAATTCTCGAGTTTTCACGTTTGAGTGTTTCCCAATTTCTATCGCCCCTTGAACCGCCGAATCGGAAAGCACATCAAAAAGGCTTAGGAATGGGGTGACAACCACGAGCCAAATAATCACTCGCACTACAATACCATCAAATTATTAAAGTTAAATGCAGCTTGAGAAAACCAGGATAAACAAAAGACAGCTTCTTTCTAATGCACCAACCGACATTGTGTTTTGTCTCGGTGTTTTTCCAAAAATCCGCGATAAAAAAATCCTCTGCTGACTCTTAACATGTCCACTATAATGTGAACCACAGTAGTAACCTATTGCCCCAGAATACGTATCCTTCGATCCCTATCTACTCAGTGGTAGTCGTTTTGAACCAAGCAAAAGAGATTTTCGTTTTATAGCGTTTTCTTTGTTAAGGGCATGTTACTGCCACCCTCCCAGAAAAGAAAAGAAAATATTGAAAGTACTTGCCATGTAATCTCCTGAACCAGGTCATCATATATATTACCATATTACCAATCTGGTTTTTATATGCTGGTTATCACATTGAGACATGCTTTAACTTACCTTTCAATTTTAAAAACGCTGGTGATACTTATACATCCAAGAGGACATAATTCTTTTATGTTTTATAAATTTCCTATGTAAAACTGCATTTCTTTTTAAAAATACTTATTGAGGTATAATGCATATACAAAAATTGCAAATATGTAATATATACAATTTGATGGTTGAACATATGCATGAAACTGTGAAACCATCACTACAATCAAGGAAATAGCCTTTAAAAAAATAAGAGAAACTGTGTTACCCCTTGAAATTGCCTTTTTTGATATGCCAACAGCAGTGGCCTATCAGATGTCCCGCAACAGCCAGGACATTTTCAGCTCTGTGTCACCAAATTTATTTTGCTTTTGGAAAGTTTGACCTACCCTTGAACTTCTCTATGTCATGCTGCCCAACTCATTTCCTATGTTTCAACACTATCATTAAGAAACTCATTTTTTTAGATTAACTGGAACCCTTGAAAAATATTTAATGTTGCTGCTTCTGTGGTTTTTCTCATTTGATAGGAATGAAAACAAGAAAAGGTAACAAAAAAGTGAGATTCCGGTACAAAACAATCCCTTAGCTTTTCTCGTTTCCATTTTCTTTGAAATGTATTTATAGTTTGTATCTCTGGAAGGTCTTTTCATTACATGATGCATAAACATGAAGAATGTGTAGTGATATGCATGCTGTTTGTGGCTGTGCTGCTCTTTATGCTTATATTTTCTTGCCCTTGGCAAGAAATAAAAAGTGATTTTGCAGTTTTCTTCACTGCTTTTTTATGAGTATAAAATACTTACTCATAATATTTTTCATAGATCTTTTAGTAATGTGGTTGTCAAATAAAACCTTTCCTCTCTGGGTTGTTGATTTTATGGTAACAACCAGAAGGTGAGTAATTTCAATCACTTGACAACACATTATGATTAAAGCAAAAAGAAGTAGGATCTTTGCATGTCTTCAAATATGCATTGTACACCAAATAAAGCAGGATCAATGGAAGTCTTGATAAATATCTGCTTTTTTTTGTCTACCAAATTTCTGTTGGAATTCCTTAAGTTGTTAGAAAAAATCTAAACTCAGAGGCTGCCACCTGCTATTGCCCATAGTACAGGCAATCCAAAGCAAATGCTAAGAGATTTATTGAGTTCTTTTCTCAATTTGTTATTGCAATCTGATCTCATTCATTGCAACAGATGTCACATGATGCAGAAAGATAGAGGAATGTGACTGAAACAGATTCCAAATGGCAAAATGGACATTTTATTGTGTTTGTATTTATTTTCTGAAGTAGAACGAGTACTAAAGCAATCTAGAATTGATTATAAAGCATCCTCAAGTGTGACTGGCCAGGGTGTGCTTACTGCTTTGACTGTTTTCTTAGTACCAAGTGGTGGAAACACTAGGGATACATTCCCATCTTCCCAACAAGTGGAAACTTAATTATCCCAGTGTGTTTTGCTGCTATATATTTCCTTTGCTAATTTTTTGGGTTCTGCTTGGGTCCTCAACATTGGTTGTGCCATCAGAATTCACTTAACAGTTGCGTTCATCATCCCCCTTTTTGGTGAATGGCCACTCACTGTTATTCAAACTCTGCAGTTCAGTGGTTACCAATCACATCAAATAAGGCCATGCCTGATATAAGCATGATGAACAATCTCTATAGCATAAAGGGCCAAGAATATATTAGAATGATTCTATAGATGATATAATTGTTCAAGTATACTGGAAGAATTAAAAATGATGTTAAAAAACAGAAGCACTATGGAAAGAGAAAAAGATGACCTTTTAGCTTCACAGATGTGATGGACACCCAGTGGTTGCATTCTTTGTGTATTCATCCATTTTTACACTGCTCTAAAGATACTACCAAGACTGGGTAAATTATAAAGGAAAGAAGTTTAATTGACTCACAGTTCCACATGTCTGGGGAAGTGTCAGGAAACTTACAATCATGGTGGATGAGGAAGCAAGCATCGTCTTCAAAAGGCAGAAGAAGAGGAAGAATGAGGAGCAAAGGGGGAAGAGTCCCTTATAAAACCATCAGATTTCATGAGAAGTCACTCACTATCATGAGAACAGCATGGGGAAAACTGCCCGCATGATCCCATCACCTTCCACCTGGTCTCTCCTGCAACACACGAGGATTATGGAGATTACAACTCAAGATGAGATTTGGGTGAGGACACAGAACCAAACCATATCACTTGGTGACACAAAGTATTGTGTTCTGAATTTCAAGTGAAATGTATCTGGAGACACTGGGCGTGTGCTTCCAATGTTTAATTCAAATATTATTCACATACCTTTGTGGAAAGGGAAAATCGTATTGGGTATATTTTATGTAATCTTGGGAAACTTGGGGGACTAGAGTGAGGAATAGGCCTCCTATTCTTGAGGGTTTATATAAAATGCACAATTACATCAGTGACTCAAACCCATAGTATAAATACTGATGAGAGGAACAACAGCCATTATGTTTTCTTCTCCACTCAAACAGAGGAAAGATCAAATCTCTATCATGTTGAGTATTACATGTAGGACTAGAAATTCAGCTCCTACATTATACTAACTGTTTAGGTTCACAAAAAGTCAGAAAAAAAGAGATTTGCCTCTGTCATCTCTATGAAGGAATAAATCTACTCATCTCACAAACCTGTCAGAGAAGAATAGATGGTACTATTGGATAGCACAGTGCAAATCCATCTTCATTGTTGAAAAATATCGTAAATGTTTCTGAGAACAGCTTTGATTAGCAAATGGCAATCCCTATCATTGGTATCATAGGAACCACCATAGGAAGAGAATGGTAAATGGCTAGAAAGTACAAAGTTCCAGGAAAGCTTTTCTCACATCATGAAAACCATCAATATGCTAGTACAACACAGATGAAAGAGGAGCGGTGTTGGTATCTGGGGTAGAAAGAAACGAAGTAGGATTGTGTTCCCGATTTGGCTCTTGGCTTGGCTGTTGTTGGTGTGTAGGAATGCTAGTGAAGTTTGTATGCTGATTTTGTGTCCTGAAACTTTGCTGAAGTTGTTTATCAGCTGAAGGCACTCTGTGGCCAAGACTATGGGGTTTTCTATATATAGAATCACGTCATCTGCACACAGGGATAATTTGACTTCTCTCTTCCTATTTGGATGCCCTCATTTCTTCCTCTTGCCTGATTGCTCTGGCCAGGACTTCCAAAACTATGTTGGAATGGTGAGATAGTGTATTCTTGTTTTGTGCTGGTTTTCAAGGGGAATGCTTCCAGCTTTCATCCTTTCAGTATGATGTTGTTTGTGGGTTTGTCATAGATGGCTCTTATTATTTTGAGGTAAAGTCCTTTAACACCTAGTTTATTGAGAGTTTTAAATGAAGGAATGCTAAATTTTATCAAAAGACTTTTCTGCATCTATTGAGATAATCATGTGGTGTTTCTCTTTAGTTCTGTTTATGTGATGAATCACATTTATTGATTTGCATTTGTTGAATCAACTTTGGATCCCATGGATAAAGCCCACTTCATTCTGATGGATTATCTTTTTGATGTGCTGCTGGATTCAGTTTGCAACCATTCTGTTGAGAATTTGTGTATCAGTGTTCATCAAGGATATTGGCCTAAACTTTCATTATGTTTTGTCTCCACCACGTTTTGGTGTCAGGATGATGCTGGTCTCATAGAATGAGTTGTGGAGGAGCCATTTTTACTCAATTCTTTTATTATAGTTTCAGCAGGAATGATTCTAGTTCTTCTTTTTACATCTGGTAGAATTTGACTGTGAATCTGTCTGACCCTGGGTTTTTATTGATTTTAGGCTATTTACTACTGATTCAATTTCAGAGTTAATTATTAGTCTGATCAGGGAATCATTTTCTTCCTGGTTCAGTCTTGGGAGGGTGTATGTGTCCAAGAATTTACCCATGTCTTCCAGGTTTTCTAGTTTATATGCATGGTGGTATTCAAAATTTCTGATGCTTCTTTTTTATTTCTGTGGGTTTAGTGGTAATGTTCCTTTTTATCTTATTGCATTTATTTGCTTATTCTCTCTTTTCTTCTTTATTAATATCTGATATGGTTTGGCTCTGTGTTCCCACCCAAATCTCATGTCTAATTGTATTCCTGACATGTTAAGGGAGGAGCCTGGTGGCAGGTGACTGAACCATGGGGGCAGATTTTCCCCTTCATGCTCTCATGATAGTGAGTTCTCATGAGATCTCATCATTTAAAAGTGTGTGCCACTTCCCCCTTCTCCCTGCCACCATGTGATTGTAAGTTTCCTGAGGTCACCCCAGCTGTGCAGAACTAACTGTGAGCCAATTAAACCTCTTTTCTTCATAAATTACCTAGTCTCAGGTAGATGCAAATCCATCTTCATTGTTGAAAAATATCTTAAATGCATTTGAGAACAGCTTTGATTAGCAAATGGATTAGCAAATGGAAATTCCTTATCATTGGTATGATAGAAACCACCATAGGGAGAGAATGGTAAATGGCTAGAAAGTGCAAAATCACAGAAAAGCTTTTCCCAGACCATGAAAACCATTGATAGGCTAGTACAACACAGATGAAGGAGGAGAGGTGTTGGTGTCTGGGGTAGAAAGACGTGAAGTAGGATTGTGTTCCCGATTTGGCTCTTGGCTTGGCTGTTGTTGGTGTGTGGGAATGCTAGTGAAGTCTGTATGTTGATTTTGTGTCTTGAAATGTTTGCAGTGTGCAAATGGACTAATACAATATATTACTTAATTTTTCAAAAAAACAACCTCTGGACTTGTGGGTCTGTTGAATGGTTTTTTTGCATCTTCATCTTTCTCAGTTCAGCTTGGTTATTTCTTGTCTTCTGCTAGCTTTGGGGCTGGTTTGTTTTTGGTTCTCTAGTTCTTTTACTTGTGATGTAAGGTTGTCAATTTAAGATTCTTCTGCTTTTTGGATGTGGACATTGCCCAAAAGAATAACATACCTAGGAATACAGCTAACTAAGTAGTTAAGTAGTTCTAAAATCTCTGCAATGATAACTTAAAAACACTGCTCAAAAAATCACAAAAGACACAAACAAATGGAAAAACATTTCATGCTCATAGATAGGAAGAAATACTATCATTAAAATGGCCATACTGCCCAAAGTAATTTACAGATTCAATGCAATTCCTATCAAACTACCAATGGCATTTTTCACAGAACTAGAAAAAACCTATTTTAAAATTCACATGGAACCAAAAAAGAGGCTGAATAGCCAAAGCAATCCTAAGCAAAAAGAACAAAGCTGGAGACATCATGTTACCTAACTTCAAACTATAATACAAGGCCACAGTAACCAAAGCTGCATGATACTGGTACATAAACAGACATATAGACCAATGGAACAGAATAGAGAACCCAGAAGTTAGGCAACACAGCTACAACCTTCTGATCTTTGACAAAGCTGACAAAACCAAGCAATGAGGAAGGGATTCCTTATTCAATAAATGGTGCTGGGTAACTGGCTAGCCACATGCAGAACATTGAAACTGAACCCCGTCCTATATCATATACAAAAATCAACTTAAGATGTATTAGACACTTAAATGTAAAGCCCAAAACTATAAAAACCCTGTAAGATAACCTAGGCAAAACCATTTTGCACATAGGAACTAGCAAACATCTCATAACAAAGATGCCAAAAGCAATACCAACAAAAGCAAAATTTGACAAATGGATCTAATTAAATTTAAGAGATTCTGCACAGCAAATGAAACTATCAACAGAGTAAACAGACAACCTACAGATTGCAGGAAAATTTTTGCAAACTATGCATCTGACAAAGGTTGCATATCCAGCCTCTATAAGGAATTTAAATAAATTTTCAAGGAAAAAAAAAACACTTAAAAAAGTGGGCAAAAAGCATGAATGGACACTTTTCAAAATAAGACATGTGTAGCAAAGAAGCATGTGAAAAACAGCTCAATATCATTGATTATTAGAAAAATGCAAGTCAAAATCACAATGACATACCACCTCCCACCATCTTTGGAGATACACACCATCTCCCAAGAATGGCCATTATTAGAAAGTTAAAAAACAATAGATGTTGGCAAGGTTGCAGAAAAAAGGAAAGATTTATGCACTGTTGGTGGGATTGTAAATTGGTTCCACCATTGTGGAAAGCAGTGTGACAGTTCCTCAAAGTGCTAAAAACAGACCTACCATTTGACCCGGCAATCCCACTACTTGGTATATACTCAATGAAATATAAACTATTCTATCATAAAGACACATGCATGTATATGTTCATTGCAGCACTAGTCACAATAGCAAAGAAATGCAATCCGCCTAAATGCCCATCAATGGCAGATTGGATAACAAAAATGTGATACATATATACCATGGTATATTAAGCGGCCAGAAAGAAGAATGACATCATGTCCTTTGCAGACACATGGATGGAGCTGGAGGCCATTATCCTTAGTAAAGTAATGCAGGAACAGAAAAACACGACCCGTTCTCACTTCTAAGTGGGAGCTAAGTGATGAGAACACATGGACGCAAAGAGGAGAACAGACGCTGGGGCTTATCAAAGTGTGGAGATTGGGAGGAGGGAGAAGAGCAGAAAAATAACTAGTTGGTACTGGGGTTATTACCTGGATGACAAAATCATCTATACAACAAATCCCCATAACATGAGTTTGCCTATACAACAAACTTGCACATGTCCCCCTGAGCTTAAAGGTTAAAAGAAAGGGACAAAGTGAAACCTGATCATCAGTCTCTTACCTTGTAATATCATAATTTATTTTCATAGTGTATTTAGTAATTTAGAATCATTTATCTTCTTGTCTACAGTTTGCTCACTATTGACTAGAAGATAAAAACTTCGAAGGGACCAACATACTCTGTGTTGTTCATGGCTTCTTTTCATCCCATAATGTGTCTTCTACTCATTCTGAGGTAAACAGTCTTATCGTACTTACTGTGTTCATCTTATAAATATGAAAAACAAGAATCAAATATATTAAGTGGCTTGTCAAGTCAATTTATTAATTTGTATCTTGATTTTGTATACATATTATTTAACAAGAATATAATAAAATGCAAAAAAGTCACAGAAGTGAAATTTTAAAATAGAGAAAAGCAAAGGGAATAATAAAACCAAATGAAGCCAGAAGTGAGGTTAAGATTGCTAAGCATAACAAGTGCTATGGATGAGATCCAACTTTGTCTCTAAGCTTTTTATAATCCACCACACAAAGAAGATCTTGATAAATTATATATATATATAAACTGTGCATAATAAGCAGCAGAGCTTGGAATAACCGATAAATGCAATATACCTGCCTTGCAATTTATTTAGCCAACTCTTTCCTTAACGTTTTATTGAGAGGTAGATAATTATATATAAATTCCTTCCTGTCTCTCGACCTTACAACAAGTCTGTGTATATCATAATGCTTCCATAGATGTCTCAGAAAGACTGAGAATGCTAAAGGACCAATGATAGATCAGTCGTCTGTCATTGTCTTCTGGTTTCCTTTCTGGGCCAGTGTGTCTAGGAAATGTGATGATCATATATAGCCATTTCTGGATGAAGCTTCAATATCACAAATAAATATGTTCTTCAAAAGGTGGGAAGATACACTCTGAATATTATGTGAGGAAGATTATAATATAATCTTATAAAGCTATCTTGTAAGTAACTGCTTAAATTTTGCATAAGCTTGTGGATCTCTGGGATTATATAAGTCTAACTTTGAATCAATGAAGCAATGGATGTGGAAAATTGCCCTCAGCTTATTCCTTTATTTTTATTTGATGATATTACTATATAACTATGTATCCTGTGAATTACATAACTAAATAAATGTTGATCTTCAAAAATCTATTCAGAAGACATTGGAACAGTGTTTTAACCTTTCCTGTAGGTCTTATTTAGAGTACTGATGTTTTGGAAATGCTATTTAGCAAGGAGTATGAAAATATTTTCTGACTGTATTATTTCTTTTGTTTTATTCAAATTTAAACAACTTTATACCATAGAAAAACACACCCCAAAATATTTTCAGCTCATACTTAGTGATTTAAACTTTACACAAAAATTATTCATGAATTAGGATAGTCTCACTTGGTCACCCAGGCTGAGTGTAATGACACAATCACAGCTCACTGCAGACTTGACTTCCATGGCTCAGGTGATCCTCCCACCTCAGCCTCCTGAGTAGCTGGGACTACAGGCATGCAACACTAACCTCATTTGTTTTTCTAAGACCACCAGAGCGAGCACAAAAGAACCAGTAAGTAGGCAAGGCTAAAAGCAAAACTGAAAATGTATTCTTTGGTCATCTAGGGAAGAAGATGTCGGGGTGAAGTCTGTCGGCCTCCGGCAAAGGAGACCAAGAGAGTCGCCCGGCAGAGCCCTCGGGCGGAGTTCCTGATACAGTCCCGACAAGAGTGGGGCTGAGGAAGCCCACCCCGCGCCGTCTGCCGGGAGCGGCTTTTCTAAGAGTGGAAGGGCAATAGGCGGGGCACGGGCATGTCGGGGGAAGGGGGGCGCTCCGCAGGTGCCACCAGGTAAATCTTGGTCTCTTCGGATTGACATCACCTGGCGCATGCCTGATTAATCTGCACCTTCCCGGGTGTCAGCTGCATTTTCACGTGCGCGGGAAAAGCCGGTGATGAAGAACCTGGAAATGCGCCATCCTGCCTCCGTTCGTCCAAACAACGGACGAACCCTGAGAACAGGTGCCGCGTCTCCACGTGACCCCTTTCCCAGGATCCTGGGATCCTTGCCCCACCCTGAGAACAGGTGCCGCGTCTCCACGTGACCCCCTTTCCCAGGATCCTGGGAGCTCCCTACAGCTCCTACATCTGGACGATGACAACTGAAGGTGCCAAGACTCGGGGACCCCCATCACCCTCGCCGAGCCATGGGTAACTCTCCTGGTAGTGAGTAAGACAGTTAATTTTTTTAATTGACAGCGAGGCTACCTATTCTGTTTTGCCGTCCTTCTCTGGACCTAGCCTTCCATCCAATATCTCTGTAGTAGGAGTAAGCGGAAAGCCATCCACTCCACAAAAACTCCACTCCTTAATTGCTGCCTGGCCAACAACTACTTTGCGCACTCGTTCCTCATTATACCCTCATGCCCTACCCCCTTACTAGGCCGAGACATCCTGAGCACC
>NW_016809780.1:38997-49864 GCF_001698545.2 Rhinopithecus bieti | reverse complement strand
ATATTTTCTCAAATTTGAACCCTAGGATTATACTATGAGTTTATTTTGGTTAATTAAAAGGAAGGGATGGGGAGGGAAAAAAAATCCACTAAGAAGCATAAAATAAGATTATAAGCTTTTCACTTCTGTGAAATTTTCCCCATAAAACTTCATATTCTTTATCTTTGAAGGTACCACAGGTTGATTTGGGTGTAGTCTGGAGACAGAAATAGCCTTTATCATGCAGAGAATAAGAGCATGGCTAATTTGAAAAGCAGCATTAAGGATTGAAGCTGAAATTAAGACCCAAACAAACAGTTGACCAGAAACATTACTCCAAAAGTACAGAGAGAGTATAAATAGCCAGTATGAGGTGATTAAATACGTGATAGGTCAGAGAACAATCAGGTGCATAACAGAGTATGGTAGGCATCTGCTGGATATGTTGTTAGGGAAGCTTGCAAGTTTTATATGGAACTCACTGGTATTTTCTATATATAGGCCACTGATCAGTTTTTTTTTTTTTTAATTTTCAATGTTTGTGGGTACATAGTAGGTGTATATATTTATGGGGTACATGAGATACTTTTATACAGGCAGGCAATGCATAATAATAACATCATGGTAAATGGGGTATCCATCCTCTCAAGCATGTATCCTTTGTGTTACAAACAATCCACCAACTCTTAAAGGCAATCAGGTTTGCTTCATATAATCAGGTGTTAAGGAAACTCATAAATATTTACTTGGAATGTATATTCACATATTTAGTTTGAATGTATATTTCTCCTTCTAGACTGTGAGCTTCATGAGGAAAGAGGCTGTCTTATTTATCACTAAATACCCAGTGGGAATCACATGGCTTGACAATTATAAGATAGTAAAAAATGTTTGTTGAAGGACAGAATTACTATTTCTATGTTTGTTTTTTTTTATTTAATAATAGCTACTTTACAAGAATGGAGAGATGGCATTATCCCTATGTTATGAGTGAGGATGTAAGACTCTGAACATTTAAATAACTTAAACATGTTACAGACTCATCCATCCACTTAATAAATAACAGCACTGTCATTTGAAGGCAAATCTGCATTACGCCAAAGACCATTATGCGACCCTCTTTCCTTATCAAACGAACACAGTAAACACACACAATGCACAAATCACAGTGTTAGATATTTCAGATGCTGCAAAAATAAGTAAGATAAGGTCCCTAGCCTCTGAAACAAGAAAAAAAAAGGGTCATACAAAATTAAAGCACAAACTTTTTTTCAGATCTAAGGATATTGAAACCAATCACGATATTTTCTCTTAATGGGATAGCACAAACTTTTCTGTTAATGGGAGAGGATCTGAAGTTTTTGATGAGAAGCTTGCAAGACTGACAATAGAAGTATTTAAAGAGTCTGATGGCCCACATGGACGTGGGAGGTGTGGTAGGCAGAATTTTGGCCCTCATCGCCTTCTCTGTGTCTTTTCTCTGCCGTGGGTGTGTTATATATTACATGCCAAAATGGACCTTACAGATGAAATTAAGGTTCAGTGGTGTTAAAATAATATTATCCTGGATCATCTGAGTAGAACCAAGAAAATCACACGAGCTACTCCTTTTACCTCCCTTTGTGGAGATTCAGATTTGTTTACTGAAACATTTCTTTCTCTCTGGTTATATTGGCTATATTGATTAGTTATGGCATATATATATATATATCTTTCATCTTTTATGGAATCAGCTTTTGTTTTGTGAATTCCCTCATATTTTCTTTTCCATGCCATTTATTTTGCCCTTAATTATGTTTTTGCCTCTTATTCTTTTCTGATTTATTCTGTTGATTTCTTTTAACTTTAATTCATTGAAAAGCTGTTATATTTTAATTTTTTCACATATTTGAATTATAATTCAAACCTATACATTTCTCTCTAAGATGGACTTTAGACGCATTTCTCAATTTTGATGGATACCAGTTTTATTGTTATTAAGCTCAAAATATCACATAATTTACATTAGAATTCAATATTCAACATATGGATTATTTAGTGTTTTCCTCTCAAAACATATAGATTTTAAAAGTTTTCGTTAGCTATTATTTTCTAAGATTTTTGTCATTTTAGTTATATATTGCTACATAAAACACAAACATTTATTATGTTCAAGGATGCTATGGGACATGAATTTAGACAGGGCACAGTAGGAATAGCTTGCCTCTTCTCCATGATTATTGGGGACTCAGATTGGAAGAATTTAATGACTGGGGTTGAAGTAATTGAAGAGCTTTTTTAGTCATATGTCTAGCACATAGGCTGTGATGTCCTGAAGGCTGGGCTTAGTTTGGAAAGTAGACTATAGTACTATAGAAAGTATGCATAATTAGGCTTAGGCTTCGTGGGTTCCAAAAGAAAGCATCCCAAGGGGTAGCATCCAGAGAGCAAGTATTCTAAGAGACCTAGAAGGATTCTGCCTGACTTTTTTGACCTGGGCTCAAATGGCACATAGAGTGAAATCCACAGTACTCTATGTGCCATTTGAGCCCTTGTGGGTTGAAACCATCACAAGATAGCCCAGATTCAAGGAGTGGGGGATAATGCTCACCTCTTGATTGCGGGAGTCTCTATATTTGTGTTCATGTTTTAATAGTGCCTCCAATTGTACCATGTTTAAAAAAATATTTCTGGGTGATGTAAAATATTTTATGTCTCATATATTTTCTCATACCTTTATAGTCATCTATTTTGTATTATTATCAAAAACAATATGTTATTAGATTTTTTAATTTATTCAATATTAGACACTGCCTTTTGATTACTTCACATTAATACAGCAGGTACTGATCCAGGCTTGAGCACTATTTTAGTTGTGACTTTGATTATTTAATTGTTGTTTTTTCTGCATGCATTGTTTTATGAAGGCTCTGAGTTTTCTGAAGCTAGTTGTCTGGAGAGCCAGTAAAAGTCTAAGTTCGTAAGTGCAATTGAAGAGGTGACCTTAAGTTCTAAGCCTGACTTATCCTACCTTGATCACATCTCTGCCTTGGGGATCTGTAGGGAAATATAGAGAAAATTAATGGATATAAACAGAATCATCTACCTCAGCCTATGCCTCTGTCTTGGGTCCTTTTCCTTTTCATGCTGAGACCCAAGCACTTTGTATATATCTGCAAGGATTTCTCAGGCATTTATTTCAGGTGTGAAGTGTGGGTATGAGAACTTTCAATATCTTGACTTCTTCTTTGTTGCCTCTTTGGTTGGGTTTGGAGAGGAAGCCCATACTGGTTTAACATCTTATCTTAAAATCCTTGGTTTCATAGAGGTAAATTTATCTAATTTAAAAAATATTATTGCTATTTATTTTATAGAGGCACAGTTTTGGTATGCTGCACAGGCTGATCTTGAACTCCTGGCCTCAAGAGATCGTCCTGCATTACTATTCCATAGTGATGTTATTACGGGTGTGATCCACTATGCTAAGCCTTATCTGATGTTTTGAAGCAGATATAAATGCAATGTTATATTATGCAAATACTCCTTAGCTTAGAAAATCTAGTCAGTATAAATGAGGGCAAATCTCTCTTACCAGTGCATGGTATCATGACATAGTTATAATATATATATAATATATAATACAGTATCATGACATAGTTATAAATAAGTAAATAAAGAAGTTAAATCACTTTTCTATGAATGGAGCTAGTAAGAAACACAGATGGGGCTCAAATACAAATCCTTTGACTCCCCAAATTTTAATCTATTACACTCACACTCTGTCAGTGCTAACCTTAGCAGCAATTTGCTGAGTCACAAAAATAAAGCCACTGATATGGTTTGGCTCTGTGTCCCTGACCAAATCTCATCTTGAAATGTAATCCCTAGATGTGAAGGGAGAAAAGTGATTGGATTGCGGGGGTGGTTTCCCCCATGCTGTTCTCATGATAGTAAGTGAATTTTCATGAGTTGATGGTTTCATAAATGGCAATTTTTCCTGTGGTGTCTCCTCTCTCCTATTGCCTTATGAAGAGGGTGCCTCCTTCCCTTTTCTCCATGATTGTAAGTTCCTTGAGGCCTCCCGAACCATGCGAACTACAAGTCAATAAACCTCTTTCCTTTATAAATTACCCAGTCTTGGGTATTTCTTTATATGAGAACAGAATAATACAGTAAAGTCATACTGGAAGCTAGTATTGTGGGAACTGGCCAGCAGCCCACAATGCAACGGGGCTCTTTCATTGTTCCCAGGTGAATTGGCTGGTCGAGAAATAATAGACACACACAAGATGGTGAAAGCTGGGTCCAGGGGGGTCACCACCTTCTGGTCCCGCAGTGCTGCTAATGCACTGGATATGCCAGCATTTATTATTAAGTTTAGTGAGGGCGGGGGTAGGTTAGTGAGGGATTTAGTGTTGTTTGATTATGAGGTGAGATGGTCACATGGGGATGAAGTAATTATTCAACATAACATCTGTATGCAGAAGTACAGTATACAGAGGTAAGAATTTACAATATAGTATGTGCATCAGTAATTTCTAACAGAGCCTTAAAACAGAAACGCAGTCTTTCCATAAGCTATGATAAGAAATATATTAATCAGCAGTAACAGTTGCAGCAAAAGCTGGTTACAAACAATCCATAGGAACAGGACGTGAAGCTAGACAACTGGTTAGACCAGATATTCTCAGAAGGAAATATGCCTTAACCCTAAAGAGGCCTAGAAGAGCCATGGCAAGATGAGGGCATTTATAGCCCTATCTTATCCATATGGACAGGCGCCCCTCATGCGTCTCTTTATAGGCTCTCCACACGGGTCGCATTCCATTCCCAGAGCTATGAACATCTGCTTTTCTGGGATAAGAATCTTGGTGATGTGAAACCTCCCTGACTGCACGTCCGTTCATAGGCTCTCTGCAGGGGGAAGCATATCACGTGCTGTTGGCTCATTCTGGCAGTCCAACCTGGCATTGTCTTTACACGATCCTGCATGCAATTTTGTATTTACAATAATCAGGAGCATTTCATCTTTTATTCCATAGCAGTAGTTTCAGGGGGTCTCCCTACAAGTTTGAGGTACTGCTACAAACATACTCCAAAATATGGAAGTAACTTTGGAACTAGTTAAGAAGTTCCAGTCAGAGGAACTTTGAGTGAGGCAGAGGTCAAAGGTTGAGAGACAGAGGTTGGAACAGTTTGGAGGGCTCAGAAGAAGACAGGAAGATATGGACAAGTTTGAAGCAGGAACTTCCAAGATACAACAGGATACAGGCATTGGGAACTTCTCCATGGATTTCAGAGGATATATGGAAATGCCTGGATGTCTAGGTCGAAGTTTGCTGAAGGGGCTGAGCCCTCATGGAGAAGCTCTGCTAGGGCAGTGCGAAAGGGAAATGTGGGGTTGGAGCTCCCACACAGAGGCCACCCTGGAGCACTGCCTAGCAGGGCTGTGAGAAGAGGCTCACTGCCCTCTAAACCCCAGAATGGTAGATCCACCAACAGCTTACACCACGTGCCTGGTGAAGATGCAGACACTCAATGCCAGTCCATGAAAGCGGCTGGGAGGTGGGCATTATCCTGCAAAGCTACAGGAGCAGAGCTGCCCGAGACCATGGGAACCCTCCTCTTGCATCAGTGTGACCTGGATGTGAGACATGGAGTCAAAGTTTATCATTTTGGAGCTTTAAGATCTAATGGTTCCCCTGCAAGGTTTCAAACTTGCATGGGACCTATAGCCTTTTTATTTGGGCTAACTTCTCCTATTTGGAATGGGAACATTTACCTAATGCCTGTACCCCCATTGTATCTTGGAACTAACTAACTTGCTTTTGATTTTACAGGCTCATAGGCAGAAAGGACTTGCCATGTCTCAGATAAAATTTTGGAATTGGACTTTTGGGTTAATGCTGGAATGAGTTAAGACTTTGGGGGACCGCTTGGAAGACATGATGACATGATTGGTTTTGAAATGTGAACAGCACATGAGATTTGGAAGGGGCTGAGGTGGAATAATATGGTTTGCATCTGTGTCCCTACCCAAGTCTCATCTCAAATTGTAATCCCTAAGTGTCAAGGGAGAGACCTGGTGTGAGGTGATTGAGTCTTGGGGGTGGTTTCCCCAAAGCTGATCTTGTGATAGTGAGGGAGTTCTCACAAGTTCCGATGGTTTAACAGTGGCAGTTTCCTCTGCACTCTCTCTCTCTCTCCTGCTGTCATGTAAAATGTGCCTTGCTTCTTCTTCACCTTTGGTCATGATGTAATTTTCTTGAGGCCTCCCTAGCCATGCGGAACTGTGAGTCAATTAAACCTTTTTTAAAAATTAATTACCCAATCTCAGATATTTTTTATGGCAATGTAAAAATAGACTAATTCTGGAACTATGAGAAATGAATTATTAACTTTAAGAACATAAATTATTATATTGAGAGTATAGATGAAAATTAATTCAAGCATTGGCACATTGGAAAGATAATTGAAATAGACAATTTTGGAAAGTCTAATTATGAAACAGAAAATAAAATATATGCTATCACAAATTAGAAAGGAAATAAAATTACTAATAATGATAGTGATTAGTTGCTCATTTTCCATCTTGTCATTTGCCTCTAGGAAAATTAATTATTTGTCTGGAGATTACAATCAAATGATGAGATTCAAAGTCATGTAGTACAAACATGGTTTCCTTACAATTCGGTGAGTTAATGACAATGTAAGCAGCTGACTGACTCTCAGACAGAGGGAAAAAATGGCAGAGAGATGGGAAAGTAGGAATCAAAGATCAGGTGCTTTTGAAGTCCTTAGGAATGCAACATTATTTGGAACAGAAGCTTGGACTTCGTAAACTTGGCAAGTGTTCTCACTTATTCTTATGTACATCTCCTCTGTCTTTCCCTAATTGTGAATAAATATTACTTTTGAAAAAGCCATCCTGGTTCAGCTAGATTAAGGGAAGGAAAGGAACATTGTTGGGCCAGGGACTGAGAGAAGTGGTATCACAATTTTGAGTGCTGGATATGATGGCAATTTTAAAGAACCCTAAGAGTTTAGGTGAAATTGACAGGGTCTTGGAAAGCACAATTTCTTTTAATTAGAAAGTTGTTTGTCATTTTATAATGTAATTGTTTCCAGTACCCAGAAGTGTGCTTGGCACATAGTAAATGCCGAATACATTTCTGCTGAATGGTTGAGGTCTTCCTTATAAACGGAAAAAAGGTAATTCTTTTATCTTACCCTAGTAAAGATCTCACAATGAAGATAACTTTATGGCAGAAGTGAGGCAAAAGTGTTTCCAGGTTGCTGTTGTTTTTTTAACAAGGTTGCCCTACTCAGTTCATTAAGTATTTCTGTTCTCAGCATCCACTGGTCTTTTGCCTTTGGTGATAATTATCAGGAACATATGTGCAAATAGGATTATAAGTAATTAACTAGAACTTTATTTACCAAACACATCTCATCAGAGGAAACGCTGGCTGTGGCAATCAGTGAAAAGTGTCATCCTCCTGTGATTTTCCAGGCAACAATAACCACAGCACTAATAGCTCACAGTTATTAGTGCATCCACCAGCGTTCAGAGTAGCAATTTCAAACCAAGTGTGATGCTAAAGGGACTTTGCAGATTGTGCTGATATTTTCACTAATAACCCACTATTAAAAGTTAATTCAGGCCTGTAAACTTGCCTACTCTTGAGATTACTAGGCAATATTTCTGGCCAAAAATTAAAATGCACATTTGTAGTTCTTACAAAGATGTGGGCAATATCATGACTTATTTTAAAATACATGGGCTTAAGAACCAATTAGTCCTGGTTCAAATACTTTCTGTGCCGCTTAGTAGGTACCTGAATTTTGGAAAGTTATTTATTTATTTTTTTTTCTCTGAACTTCTTAACTAAAAACATCACTGAATAAGGAAAATAATATCTATCCTGATAAGCAATACAACATAGTGGTTAAAAGTAAAGGCTCTGTACATGCCTCACCCATTGCAACCAGTGCACACATGTACCATCAGGGGCCTTAAGGACAACGTCACTACGATCACTTCCACCAGTGTCCACATGTGTTATTCAGGGTTCTGGGGATGAATTCGTTCTATTTGCTGGTGCCAGTGCACACCATCCAAAGAGCAGTGGATGAGTCCACTCTGCCCACACTGATGCCTATGTGCATCTCATAGGGGCCTGAAGACTGGCCTACCCAGCTTGCCACTAACACCATCACTGACACCCATCTTCATGCACCACTCAGGGGTCAGAGGACTAGAATTTGCAGCCCACTGCTGCCATTGCTAGTGTCCATGTGCAGCACTAAAGGGGCTTGCATGGTGGCCTGCCACTGCTTCTGCCATCAACAATGCCACATATGCCACCCAGGGGCGCAAGGAGCCTTCCACCCACCCAGCCCACAACTGTCACTGCTGGCACATAAGCAAGTTTCCTTGAGGCTCAAGGACCAGGCTAAGGAAGTTTTCTTGAGGCTCAAGGACCAGCCTGCCTAACCTTCCTGGCATTACTATCCCTAGGAAAACTTCACCATAGCCTCTAATAACAAGTGCAGCCTAAGCCACTGAGAAACAGACACCACTGACAGTGATTGTAGCTGAAGAAGTCATACAGAAACTACATTACTGTACCTACCCAGAATCAAAGCCCAAGTAGTCTACCAAGCCAACACTATAAATAAATATATAGAAAAATGTATTTTCCTATGGAAACCATTGCATAAAATTGGAAAAAGTGACTATTACACCAGATGCACATATATGAACATAAGAACACAAGAAACACAACCAAATACAGATTAAAAATACAGTATTTTAGCATTGCAAAACCCATATATATGGAAGGCAGACTTTTCATATACGTGAGTTCTGTAATGCTGACTATAGGATTTCAGTATGTGTGGATATTGGTATATGTTGGAGATCCTGAAACCAAACCCACATGTATACTGAAGCACAAGTAAGCAAAGAAATAATAATAAATTTATGAACAAGATGGCAAATTCAACAAATAGATGCCATAAAAAAGAACCAAACAGAAATCCTGGAACTGAGGAATGGAGTAAAATAAAAAATACAATGCAGAATAGACTACCTCAAACAGGATAAATAGTTTCTAAACTCTTAGACAGATCTTTTGAAATAAATCAATCCGACCAAAAGAAAAAAAATAAAGAAAAAAGAACAAAAAATAATGAAGAAAGCCTACATGACGTATTTGACACTATAAAGTACATAACTGTTTAAATTTCAGGAGTTCCAGAAGGGCAAGAGATGGGCAAAACCATTGAAAACTTATTAATAAAATAATAGCTGAAAATTTCCAAGTCTTGCAGGAGATATATACATCCAGATACAGGAAGTTCAAATCCACCAAGTATATTTAATTCAAAAAGATCTTCTCCAAGGAACATTGTAGTAAAATGTCACAAGTCAGAGACAAAGAAATAATTTTAAGAACAACAAGAGAAAACCATCATGTCACATTTAAAGGAATCCTCATCAGACTAATATAGTATTTATCATCAGAAAACCTTACAGGCCAGGAAAGAAAGAAATGATATATTCAAAGTGCTGAAAGAAAAATAAAACTGCTAGCCAAGTATACTGTACCAAGTAAACCTATACTACAGAAATAAAGGAGAAATCAAATCTTTCCTAGACAAGCAAAAACTGAGGGCATTTATCACCAATAGACAAACCCTATAATAAGTGCTTAAGGGAGTCCTACATGTAAAAGTTAAATGATGGTATCTACCATCATGAAAACACAGGAGAGTATAAAACTCACTGGTACAGGAGATACACAAATGAGAAAGAGAAAAGAATCTAATGTTACCACTACAGAAAATCACCAAACCAGAATAATAAACACTAAGAAAGGAAAAAGAAACAAGGATACACAAAATAATCAGAAAGCAATTAAGAAATCATCAAGAATAAGTGTTCAGTTCTCAATAATAACCTTGAATTATGAAATGGGATTAAATTCTCTACTTAAAAGTTATAGACTGCCTGAATGATTTTTTTAAAGACCTAACTACATGTGGCCTACATGAAACTCACCTCACCTGTAAAGGCACATATACATTGAAAGTGAAGAGATAAGAAAAATATATTCCCCACAAATGGAAACCAAAATTAGCAAGAGTAAGTATACTTATTTCAGATCAAACAAACTTTAAGTCACAAAATGTAAAAGAGACACAAAAGGTCATTATATTATGATAAATGAATTATCTCAGCAAGAAAATATAACAATTCTAAATACATATGCACCCAACACTGGAGCACCCAGGTATATAAAGTGAACATTATTAGATCGAAAGGGAGAAATAGACTGCAACACAATTATAGTTGGGTACTTCACCACTTTGCTATCAGTATTGGAAATTCATCTTGACAGAAAATCAACATAGAAACATTGGGATTTATACTGCACTTTAGACAAAATAGACCTAAAAGGCATTTACAGAACATATCATCTAACAGTTGCGAAAGTACACATTCTTCTCAACAGAATATGGAACATTTTCCAAAGAGAAACCACATATTAGGCCAAAAAACAAGTCTCAACAAAAATTTTGAAAATGGAAATTATCTTCGCAAACCACAGTAGAATAAATCTAGAAAACAAAACCAGGAGGAACTTTGGAAACTGTACAAATGCATAAAAATTAAACAACTTGCTCCTAAATGACCTATGGGTCAACGAAAAAACTAAAAATAAAATCAAACAAATTGTGAAAACAAAAGAAAATAGAAACACATCATATTAAAACCTATATGATGCAATAAGAGCAGTGCTAAGAAGGAAGTACATAGTAAAAAAAAAAAAAAAAAAAAAAAAAAAAAAAAAAAAAAGGCCCAAAATAAAAACCCAACTTTTAAAATTAAAAAAAAAAAAAA
>NW_016809780.1:15622-38243 GCF_001698545.2 Rhinopithecus bieti | reverse complement strand
TTTTTTTTTTTTTTTTTTTTTTTTTTTTTACAAAATACTAACAAACTAAATCCAGCAACACATCAGGAGGATAATACACCATTATAAGGTGGAATTAAATCCAGGGATGTAAAATGGTTCAACATAAACAAATCAATAAATGAGATACATCATACCAATAGAATGGACAAAACCAATACCATTTATCTCAATAGATGCAAAAAGCATTTGATAAAATTCAACATCCTTTCGTGATGAAAACACTCAACAAATAACGCATAGAAGGAACATGCTTCAAAATAATAAAGGTCATATAAGACAAACCCACAGCAAACATCACACCGAATGGTGGAAAGCTGAAAGCCTTTCTTTTAATAATTGAAACCAGACAAAAATGTCAATTTTACTAGTCTTACTTAATATGGTATTGGAAGTCCCAGTCAGAGAAATCAGTCAAGAGAAAGAAAAAAGAAATGCATCCAAATTGTAAAAGAAAAAAATCAAATGGTCTTTCTTTGCCGAAGACATGTTCTTATATATAGAAAAATCTTAAGTCCTAACAAAACACTCTTAAAACTGATAAAACTGATAAACAAATTCAGTAAAGTTGCTGCATACAAAAGCAACATACAAAAATCCAATAGTTTATACATCAGTAATCACATTAGCTGAAAAATAAATAATGTAAACAATCTCATTTCAGTAACTACCAAAAAAATAAAAAAACACTGAGAAATAAATTAAACCAAGACAGTGAAAGACTGCTACAACAAAACCACAAATCACTGGTAGAAGAAACTAAAGAGAACACAAACAAATGGAAAGACATCCCATGCTAATGGATCAAAAAATAAGTATTGTTAAGATGGCCATACCACCTGATATGATTTCCTTATATCCCTAACCAAATCTTATCTTGAATTGTAATTACCATACCACAGTGAGAGGGACCTGGTGGGAGATAATTGAATGATGGAGGCAGGTTTTCTCATGCTGTTCTAATGATAGTAAATAAGTCTCATGATATCCGATGGTTTTATAAAAGTCACTTCCCCTGCACCTGCTCTTTTGCCTGCCACCATAATATGTGTCTTTGCTCCTCTTTTGCCTTCCGCAATGATTGTGTGGCCTCCCCAGCCATGTGGAACTGTGAGTCCATTAAACCTTTTTTGTTTATAAATTACCCAGTCTCAGGTATTTCTTCATAGCAGTATGAAAATAGACTAGTACAGTGAATTGGTACTGATAGAGTGGGGTACTACTATTATGATACCCAAAAATGTAAAAGCGACTTTGGAACTGGTTAACAGGCAGAGGCTGCAACAGTTTGGAGGGCTCAGAAGAAGACAGGAAACTGTGGGAAAGTTTGGAACTTTCTAGAAACGTAGAGGACTCAAGAAGACAAAACGATGAGGAGAAGTTGGAAACTTCCTAGAGACTTGTTGAATGGCTTTGACCAAAATGCTGATAGTGATATGGACAACAAAGTTCAGGCTTAGGTGGTCTCAGATGGACATGAGAAACTTGTTTGGAAACTGGAGCAAAGGTGACTCTTGTTATGCTTTAACAAAGAGACTGGTGACTTTTTGCCTCTACCCTAGAAATCTGTGAAACTTTGAACTTGAGATAGATTATTTAGGGTATTTGGCAAGAGAAATTTATAAGCAGAAAAGCATTCAAGAAAAAGCAGAGCATAAAAGTCTGGAAAATTTGCAGCCCAATGATGCAAGATAAAAGAAAAACCCATTTTCTGGGAAGAAACTCAAGCCAGTTGCAAAAATTTGCATAAGTAAAGAGGTGCAGAATGCTAATCACCAAGACAATGGGAAAAAACATCTCCAGGGCAAGTCAGAGACCTACATGGCAGCCCCTTCCATCACAGGCCCAGAGACCTAGGAGGGAAAACTTATTTCATGGGCAGGGTTCAGGGCCCCCGTGCTGTGTGCCCTGCGTCCCCTTGGGACTTGGTGCCCTGCATCCCAGGTGCTCCAGCCATGGCTAAAAGGGATCAATGTACAGTTCAGTCCATTGCTTCAGAGGGTCCAAGACCCAAGCCTTGGCAGGTTCCACATGGTGTTGAGCCTGTGGGTACACAGAAGTCAATAATTGAGATTTGGGAACCCCTGCCTAGATTTCTCAGGATGTATGAAAATGCCTGGATGTCCAGGCAACAGTCTGCTACAGGGGTAGAGCCTTCATGGAGAACCTCTGCTAGGGCAGTTCGGAAGGGAAATGTTGGGTGGGAGCCTCCACACAGAGTCCCCACTGGGGCACTGCCTCGTGGAGCTGTCAGAAGAGGGCCACCATCCTCCAGATGCCAAAATTATAGATCCACTGACAGCTTGCACCATGTGCCTGGAAAAGCTGCAGACACTCAGTGCTAGCCTGTGAAAGCAGCTGAGATGTGGGCTGTATGCTGCAAAGCCATAGGGGCAAAGCTGCCCAACACCATGGGAATCCCTCTCTTGCATCAGGATTACCTGGATGTGAGACATGGAGTTAAAGGAGTTCATTTTGGAACTTTAAGATTTGACTGCCCCACTAGATTTTATACTTGCATGGGGCCTGTAGCCCCTTTGTTTTGGCCAATTTCTCCCATTTGCAATAAGCATACTTACCCAATGCCTGTATGTCCACTGTATCAAGAAAGTAACTAATTTGCTCTGGGTGCAGTGGCTCCTGCCTGTAATCCTGATACTTTGGGAGGCAGAGGAGGGCGGATCACCTGAGGTCAGGAGTTTGAGACCACTGTGCCCAACATGGCAAAACCCTGTTTCTACTAAAAATACAAAAATGAGCTGGGTGTGGTGGCATGTGCCTGTAATCCCAGCTACTCAGGAGGCTGAGGCAGGAGAGTCACTTGAACCTGGGAGGCGGAGGTTGTAGTGAGCTGAGATTGTGCCACTGCGCTCCAGCCTGGGTGACAGAGGAAGACTCTGTCTCAAAAAAAAAAGTAACTGACTTGCTTTTAATTTTATAGGCTCATAGGTGGAAGAGACTTGCCTTATCTCAGATGAGACTTTGGTCTGTGGACTTATGAGTTAATGCTGGAATAAGTTAAGACTTTGGGGGACTGTTGGGAAGGTGTGATTGATTTTGAAATGTGAGGACATGAGATTTGGGAGGCGCTGGGGTGGAATGATATGATTTGGCAGTGTCCTCACCCAAATCTCATCTGGAATTGTAGTTCCCATAATCCCCACTTGTAATAGGAGGCACCCAGTGGGAGGTAATTGAATAATGAGGGCTAGTTTTCCCATGCTGTTCTCATGATAGTGAATTAAGTCTCACGACACGTGATGATTTGATAAAACGCCATTTGTGTGCACACCCTCTCTTGCCTGCCTCCATGTAAAATGTGCCTTTGCTCCTCCTTTGCTTGTCGCCATGATTGTGAGGTCTTCTCAGTCATGTGGAACTGTGAGTCCATTAAACCTTTTTTCTTTATAAATTACCCAATCTCAAGTATTTCTTCATAGTAGTATGAAAATGGACTAATACACTACCCAAAACAATTTACAGATTCAATTCATTCCCTAATGAAGTACCAGTTTTGTCACAAAAATAGGAAAAACAATTATAAAATTTGTAGGGAACCACCAAAGACCCCAAATAGTCAAAGTAATACTGAACAAAAAGAACAAAACAGGAGGCATGAAACTACCTGACTTCAAAATATACTTCAAAGGTATAATAAGGAAAACAGAGTGGTAACTAGACCCTTAGTCTCACCATATACAAAAGTCATCTTAAAATGGATTAGAAACGTAAATATAAGACCCAAAATTACATAACCAGTAGAAAAAAAATCATAGGGAAACACTTCAGGGCATGAGTCTATGTAAATGTTTTATGACTAAGGGTTAAAAAAGATAAGCACCTACTAACCCATCATCTAGGTATTAAGCCCAGGATGCATTAGCTATTTTTCCTCATGCTCTCCCCTCTCATTCTCCACCAACAGGCCACAGTATGTGTTATTCCCCTCCCCATGTGTTGTGCCCATGTGTTGTCATTGTTCAGTTCCCATTTATAAGTGAGAACATGTGGTATTTGGTTTTCTGTTCCTGCATTAGTTTGCTGAGGATACTGACTTCCAGCTTCATCCATGTCCCTGCAAATGACATGATCTCATTCTATGACTGCATAGTATTCCATGGTGTATATGTACCACATTTTCTTTATGCAGTCTATCATCGATAGACATTTGGGTCGATTCCATGTTTTTACTATTGTGAATGGTGCTGCAATGAACATACACGTGCACGTATCTTTATAATAGAATGACTTATATTTCTTTGGGTATATACGAAGTAATGGGATTGCTGGGTCAAATGGATGGCATGTGCTTACCTATGTAACAAACCTGAACATCTTGCACATGTACCCTGGAACTTAAAAAATAAAATAATTTAAAATAAAAAAATAGGCAACAAAAGCAATAAGGAGATTTTTCAAAAACCTAAAACTAGAACTACCATATGATCCAGCATTCTCACTACTGGGTATTTCTTTAAGGGAAAGGAATTAAACATATCAAAGGGATACTTGCACCCTTTGATGTTTATTGAAGGACTATTCACAGCAGCAAAGATATGGAAACAACCCATATGTTCATTAACGGATGAATCAGTAAAGACAATGTGGTATATATACATAGTAGAATACTATTCATCCATACAAAATAATGAAATGTTGCCATTTGCAGCAGCATGGATGAAACTGAAGGTCACTATGTTAAGTGAAATAAACCAGGAACAGAAAGATAAATATTGCATTTTTCCATATGTGGGAGGGAAATTTTGATTTTATTGAGGTAGAAAGTAGAATAATAGCTACCAGAGCCTAGAAAGCATAGAGGGTTACAGAGAGTTTGTTTAATGTCTACAAATGTAAAGTTAGATCAGAAAAAATAAGTTATAATGTTAAATAACACAGTATTATTGTGTATTTCAAAATCACTAAAAGAGAAGAGTTGAAATGTTACCAACACAAAAAAATGATAAATGAGGTGTTGGATAGCCTAAATATCCTGATTTGACCATTTTACATTGTATGTATGTAACAAAATATCACATGTACCCCATAAATATGTACAAATATTATGATACAAATATTATGATAAATATTGATACAAATATTATGTATCAATAAAAAGGTATCGATTCTGTGTTCCACTTCTGCTTAAGGCATGGGGATTGAATTAACACACTCACATATTAATGATAATAAAGATTCAGATAAACTACAAAATTATAACTTTTCTTGAGTCCATCAGGGAGCTGATATTGCAAACAAGGGATGCTTCTTTCTCCCTAGTGAGAGATGAGACACACATACTGTCTCATCTAAGACAGAGCACCAGAATAATATATTCATGTCATTAGAGTAGGTAAGAAAACATCAGAAACATTCTGAGTGAATTAATTAAGGCTGAGTGTGTGTTAGTTGACAGTAACAAACGCCTGGGACGAACAGACACAAAATGAATTAAAATTAGCTTTTGGGCTCTTTTTTCTCATGGATCTTCAATATTTTCTCAAGAGAAAGATTGGAGGCAGTGCAGGGGATCAGAGAGAACCTCCCTCGTTGGTACAAGCATACAACAAGGGATCAGATGCCACTACAGGAAAGATACGAAGTCCTGTACCAACCACTGCTTAAATCTTGTTTCAAAATACTTAACTTGCTGGTGAAAGGGCAGTAAATGGTGTCATCCCCAGGGCACAGGTAAAGACAGATTGTTACTAGAGGGAAGACAGAGGAAAGGGAAAACTCTTCACGTCTAGAGGAAGGGTAGGTAACAGTACAGGGCCCAGGATTACTTATCAATCCCATTAGAAGTCTCCTGCTGCTGGAAGGTGGAGTGAAATTTATCTCCCACACAAAACTCATAATACAAGATTCAGGTTTGGCTGCCATAAGGAATATGGCTCAGAAAACTGAGAAACACACATCTGAAGACCAGGTTCATAGGGCCTAACTGAGACTGAGTTTGAACCAGAACAATAGAGAACTCTCTCTCCATGTCCCTAACCTATCAAGCATAAATAACCAGCAAGAGCAGTCTACCACTAGTCTACTGGCGAAATTATGCAGAGACTCCCTGTATACAGCAGACATATAGAGACATCAGAAAGCTAAGGATAGAGCACAAACTTTGAGAAAACCTCTACAGAAACTTCCAGCATTCAATCTCAAGACAAGCTAATGACAGAGGATGTTGCCAGTGAATACCCACAAGGTAACCATAGCAAAAGTAAAACATAAAACCTCAACCTAACTCCAGACTAGATTAATTTAGTTCCCCACATGAATTTCCTGAAAAGGACATATAAATTTCCAGATGTAAATGCTATTTGCCTTGGTCTTTCTTATTCTACATATGAAGATGTTTGGCTTTCAACTAAAAACATTACAAGACAAAAAAAAAGCAAAAACATCCCATTTTGAAGAGACAAATCAATATAATCAAATTCAGAGATCAATCAGATGTTGAAAGAAGCAGACAAAGATTTAAAAATAACCAATATGAATATGATAATCTAGTAGAAAATGGGGACAACATGCATAAATACCTAGAGAATTTCAGCAGAAACATGGAAATTATGAGAAAGACACAAATAGAAATTCTAGAGAAAAAAGAGCATAGTATCAGAGATAAGGAATTATTATGAAAGGTTTATAAGTTGACATTATATAGCCAAAGAAATAATCATGGAACATAAAATGGATGAATATATATTATCCAACCTGCATGTTAATATTTTAAAAAGCATGTAAAAAGGGAGGAGAATTGCATATCCAAGAGCTCTGAGGTGATACCAATAAATCTAACATACACGTTATAAGTGTAGTTGTAATTCCAGGAAAAGAAAAAAAGGAACAGTGTAAATGAAATGTTTGAAGACGCAATGGTCAAGAATTTTCCGGAAATAAAGGAAGACATTCAATCCACAAATGCTAGCAAGATACATAACTCCACCTCTCTGTTTCTTTTTTTCTAATTTCCCATCTCTTTCTCTCTGTCTGCGACAAACCAAAGAGAAAATCAAATTACACTCAGAGTAAAAAATATGAGACTTATTACAGACTTCTCCCCAGAAACAAATGAAAAAAAGAAAAAAATTAATGTCGTTTTTGATGGTATAAATACAATAAAAACTGTCAATCTAGAATTCTATGCTTATTGAACATTTTAATAAGGATGAAATCAAATATACTTTTAGACAAAAACAGCTGAAAGATTTTCTATCCAGAGAGATGCCACTAAAAGAAATGATAAAGGAAGTTCTTAAAGCAGAAGGAGCACGATATCGAGCAGGAATTTGAATGTACACAAAGAAATGAAAAGCTCCAGAGAAGATAAAAATATCACCATATAAAACATTATTTTATGTTTTGACTTTACTAAAAAATAACTGGAATTTCTAAATATCAGTAGTAACAAATATATTGCATGTATAAATAAAACAAATTAAGTAATGACACAAACAATAACAGTAAAAACTGTCTCTACCTGGTGTCTTTCTCGCTATTAATACACATGAAGTAGAGTAACATTAATTACATTATGAAGTAGAATAACATTTGAATATACCCTGTGATATGTTAATTGTGTGTATTGTAAACCTTTAAAAAATGCCTAAAAACATAGGTACAAAAAGTAAGCTAATAGTGTAGTTAAAGCAGAATCATAAAGAAACATTCATTTAGTATCTGCAGAAATGGTAATATAAAGTAAGTGACAATGGAACAAGTAGAAAACAAACTAGTAAATTGGTAGAGGTTATATTCAACATATCAATAACTGGATACATGATAAATTTTTACTTAAAATTATCCCCAATTTAAATGAAAAAAAATAAAAATGAAAATCCAGAATAGGACGACAGAATAAGACCATAACTAAAGGTTTATATGGAAGAATGTTCTTTTAAAATATAAAGATGTAGATGGGTTTAACAATTAAAAGGATGGAAACATATTTTACATAGAAACCTCAAGTTAAAAATAACTGGATTGGCCACATTAAATATAAGATGAAGTAGATTTTTTGTAAAAAGGAATAATACTAGCGGAGAAAGATGGATATTACATATGAATAAAAAACACTGATTTACCAAGGAAAACATAATGATCTTAAAAGCATTTAGACACCTTACCGAACAAATGCTTAAGATTACATGAAGAAAAACTGATAGAATTGAAGAAGAAATAGACAAATCCACAAATGATAGTTGAAGCATCTCAAGACTCTTCCTCAGTTACTGATAAAAACAAGTAGTAAGCCACATAAGTAAGGCTTACTAAGACTAACAACCTTGTACATGGATCTAACCTATTTTGGCATTTGTAGATGAAGCTACACAATTAGCGGCATATATGCATTCTCTTTAAGTACACATGTAAACATCACAAAGATAAACCATAATATGGGCCATAAAGGCAAAAATTTACAAAAATTGAAAAATATAACAAATCATGTTCCGTAATATTTTAGAATGCTTAAAAAGAAACCAATGAACAAAAATAAAAATCTAACAAACAAAAAAAATCACTGACTCTGCCAAATGCTGATGAAGATGTTGGAGCACATGGTTGATGGAATTGTGAAATGCTACAACTCTCCTCAGGAATAAAAGTTTAAGCATTTCTTATAAGTTAAATATATGCTTGCTAATGAATTTACGATAAGTCACTACTGCATGTTGAAGAGAAATAATAATGTAAAAATACACAAAAATCTGTACCGGATGTTTCTTTTGTTTTTCTTATAAATTTCCAAAGCTTTTAGAAAAAAACTGAAGGTTCATCAATTAGGTGATTAGATTTTTAAAATTCTGAGAAATCCCTATAGTGGGATACTACTTGGCAGTGAATAGGGAAGGAAGGAAGTAGGTCTTGGCCAGGAAAGATAATTAAGGTAAAAATATCTGTACAAACATGTAAACATAGGGGAGATTTTGAAATGTGGAAAGAAGAATACTGGCAGAATACAAAGAGACTTTTGGGACTTCAGGAACCACATCGTTTATTTCCATGAGTTTTCTAATTAGCTTCATAGCATCTTAAAGGAGTACTACAGCAGTCTCAATCTGTACCAGGCAACAGGGCCACAGGCCAAAAGAAAAATCTTGACGAAAAACCTGTTTTCCCTCCTTGTACAAAGGTTTTGGTCTATTTTATGACAGAAAAAATAAAATTTCTCCATTCCGTCTTTGTCCATCTTTGGTTTTATAATATATACAATCAAGCATTATATTGATAATTTACCACAACCACCATACTATCTCCAAACTTTATTTAAAACTACCTCCCACATACCCTGAACTTTGTTTCTGGTAAATAACCTTATCCTGGATTTCTTTGTCATATCTGTCTGACAGAGTATTACAACAGAGTTCTGTCCTCGTAGCATACTATACAACATGTGAATGTTAACAATATGATTAGCCTGTAGTTGTAGGTAAAGAATATTAAATTCTGAAGCTCCTTGTCATAGATTCACTTGATATTTTCAAATTTATAATCATAAAAGCCTAGAGGAAATTTTACAGACACACTATACTGGTTTCTGGGGAAGTTTTTCTGTGTTCAGCAGCACATCAATAATCTCTGGCTTATCCGCTTCTTGGACAATTAGAAAAAGAATAGCAATCATACTTGATAATGAAGAAATGCCTAGCCAATCATTTCAAACTAACGTCACTAGAAAGGTTCTTGCCATCTCTCCTCACCCAGGCTCTGGCCCATTAGTGGTACTTGAGCAGACAGAATAATACTCTGAAAATTAATAATTCCATCGGCCATATCCCTTTTATACAAGTTTCTGGAATCATGTGTGCAAACATACTTCTGAGCTGCATAATTCATGGCTACACTATTTAAATAAGCATGAGGGAAATAATAGCGGTAAGTCCTCTCAAACAACGGAACCTAACACTGAAGCTAGGTTCTGCAAGGGCCCAGGCCAGTATGTGGATGTCTGGAGGGAACATCTGATTGAAAATATGGGTATAATGTATCTCTTTAGTAACATTGTTTACTTCATCTTTTTATGTTAAAATCCTTTGAATTGTTACCTCTTGAAAAGTGAGAATCAGGTCAAAAGAAATGACCTGTGAAATTACAGATAGATACAAATAATCTCAATATATGGAATGTACACCCAGAATATCCTGGTAACGCTTGCTTTAAGAAATGGTATACTGGTTTTTACTTGCCAAAAGACACTGACTCCTTTATTTTCCTCCACCAATGATAGTCGAATGTCTGTCTCCTTCCTACTAGTCAAGTCTTGGTGAGAACATCAAAGAGTTTCTCTTCTATGGAATTGTTTATATTTTCCTGACTCACAAAGCCCTGGTATCCCCAGTCCAGATAAGCTATTATTAGGAATGTCTTTGGTTATGAGCACTGAAATCAAATGCATGCTCAGGTTTTACAGCTCCTGAATAATTTACTCTGATATTTGAGTCCTTGTTGTTGGCTGTCATTGACCTGTTCCTTCTTAAGTCTATGCACCTCCTGCTCTAGTTCTTGTACTCGTCTTAGGAGGTTTTCAGTCTAGTTTCGGTCTTTGTCAATTTCATCCATGATATGACAACCTCAGGAATAAGCAAATCGTATAGGTCCACTCCATCTGCTAGTCATTAATCATACCTGTAGCCAATTCTCTGGATTGTTCTGTGCCTTTATACTGTTGAATATGGAGAGTTCTTTATATATTCTAGATACAATACCTCTGTCAGATACGTTATTCTCATTTTCTCGTAGTCTACAGCACGTGTTTTCATCCTCCCTACAGGGCCTTTCACAGGTCAAAAGTCGTTAATTTTGATGAAATCTACTTTATCAAATTTCTTCTTTCATGAATCGTGCTTTTGGTATCAAGTCTAAGAACTCTTCACTTGGCCTTAGAGACCAAATATTTTCTCTACAATTTTATACTTTTACATTTTACATTTCAATCTGCCATCCATTCTAAGTTACTTTTTATATAGGGTATGAGATTTGTCAGAAGGTTCATTTTTTTGAATATGGATGTCTAATTTCTCCAGGATCATTTGTTAAAATACTATTGTTCCTCCAGTGAAATACTTTTGCATTTTTAACAAAAATAGTCAGGCATATTGGTTTAGGTCTATTTCTTAGTTCTCTAGTCTGTTTCATTGACCTATGTGTCCATCACTTGGCAAGCACTATGCTGTCTTCATTACTCTGGCTATATATTAAGCCTTAATATGAAGTAGGGTGATTCTTCCTGCTTTATTCTTGTGCTATCTTTGTAGTTTTGCTTGCAAGGTGATATTGAACTCATAAAATGAGATGCAATGTGTCCCATTCTCTTCAATTTTGTGATAGGAATTGTAAGTTGGCACTAACTCTTTTTTAAGTATTTGGTAGAATGTTCCAATGAAACCATATAGGCTTAAGTATTTCTATTTTAAAAATTCATTGTATTAGTCCATTTTCACACTGCTGATAAAGACATACCTGATATAGTTTGGCTGTATCTCCACCCAAATCTCAACTTGAACTGTATCTTCTGGACTTCCCCCGTGTTGTGGCAGGGACCCAGGGGTAGGTAATTGAATCATGGGGTCCGGTCTTTTCTGTGCTATTCTCATGGTAGTGAATAAGTCTCATGAGATCAACATGGGTTTATCAGGGGTTTCCGCTTTTGCTTCTTCCTCATGCTTTTCTCTTGCTGCCACCATGTAAGAAGTGCCTTTTACCTCTCACCATGATTCTGAGGCCTCCTCAGTCATATGGAACCGTAAGTCTAATTAAACATCTTTTTGTTCCAGCCTCAAGTAAATGAATATTTAACAAACTGTGGTACATCTATACCACAGAATATTACTTACCAATCAAATAAACAAACAAACAAAAACAACTATGATGCACACAGCAACTTGAATGGGTCTCAAGATATGTATTCTGATTTTAAAAAATTATCTCAAAAGTTTACATAGTACATTATTCAATTTATGTGACATTCCTATAATGATAAAATTAGAAAGATGAAGAACAATTTACTGAGTTCCAGGGATGGGGGAGGGGAAGAAGTGGCTGTGGTTATAAGTGGTTAATGTGAGGGTTCTTCATGATGTAAATTTTGTGTATCCTGACTATAGTGGTAGTTATGAAAAATCCTATAGGTGATAAAATTACATAGAACATACACACATACCTGCACATTTACATTTGTGCATGTAAAACTAGTGAAATCTGAATGAGGTGAAGGGATTTTATTGATGTTGATCTATTAATGTGATACTGTACTATGTTTATAGCAGACATTACCATCAGGAGAATCTGGGTGAAGGGTATAAGGCATCTCTCTATTTCTCCCAGTTGCCTGTAAATCTACAATTATCATGAAAAAATAAAATTCATGTTAGTTTGGGGTATCATTTTAATGCTGGTAAACTCTCGATAAAATAATAAAAACTAACATAAAAAATATAATACTGATGTATGAAACAACATTAATGACACTCAAAATTATGCTGAATGGAAGAAGCTAGATAAAATTAAGTACATAAGCTGATCCCATTAATCTGAAACTCTAGAATTGTAAACTAACCTGTAGAGACAGAAGGCAGATCAGTGATTGGGAATTGGGAAGAAGTGGGAGGTAAAAACACAAGGTGGCAAAAAAAAAAAAAAAAAGAAAAGAAAATACCCAATGTGGTGATGGGTAATGTTCTTATTTTAATTGCGGTGATGGTTTCACAGGTGTATATGTGTCAACTATAATTAATTGTATATTATAGTCAGTTATATCTCAATAAAGCTGTTTAAAACAAAACCAAAAGATGCCAGACACTAGGACCAAAGTGTGAAGTATCTGAAGAAAAAAAGTGTTCTACCTTTGACATAATTAGTGTATTTAAAACCAAATGGGAAATGCTTTTTAATGCCCCCTCCTCAGTAGAACATATTTTCAGTAATAATCATAAATTAAAACAAGAAATAATAAGGATTAATATAAGAAATATGGTGGCATTCTTAGTGAGGCATGTATATATAGTATTATAGTAAAAGAGAATATAAAATGGTATTTAAGAAAACCAAAAATCATAGCAAATGGACAAATTAGTCAATATAAATTATCCAAAATATTAAGCATTTTATTTCCTTGAAATTGGTCTGTAGTTTTAAAAATAACTATTAAACAATTAAAGAAAAATAAATTTTAGCTTTTAAAGATATAGTTCAAATACAAAGTATTTTTTTGTTTAAATGAAGTAAAGATTTGGAAACTTTCTCAGACATTTATACCGTTGTTCATTTATACTGTTGTTTGCATTACTTAGGCAATCAATCGCAACCAAGTGGTCACATGAGAAAGACAGCACATGAAAACTCAGATATTTATGTTCTTTTATTTTAAAATCAGTTGCTGTACTATTTGTTTTAAGAAATATTGCTTAAATGCTGGTGTATGTGTGTCATAGCAGGAACATGGATTGATGGCTCAAGTGGCACTGCAAGAAATACCGATTCGCTTAGGAACTTGCGTTAGAAGGAAAAAGCAACCTGAGTCAAGGTAGATTCTGAGGCCAATGGTCATCCAACAGCCCGAAATTATCTGCATTAATTTTTCCTTGTAGATGGCAATAAGTCTTCAATTAAAATATAATGAGAAAGTTGTGCGTTTTTAGGCCACTCCCATAGACAGCATGATTAAAACATATTGATCCACAGCAATCTTTTTAAAAGTAAAACAAACAAACAAAGTATTGTTGGGGAAGGAAAAGATAGTTCTAAGAAGCTGGAGCTCGACAAAAAGAGTACATACCGCTTGATGATTCCATTCTTATAAACCTCTAGAAAATGGAAAGCAGATAGTGATCGAAATCAGTGGGTCTTTTTAGAATGATGGTGGACGGTAGGGGCAGGGAAGAATTGCCAAAGGGCATGAGAAAACTTTAGGGGGTAATGGGTTTGTTCACTCTTATAGTTGTGATGGTTTAACAAGTGCAGATGTGACAAAACTCATCAAACTGCATACTTTTTCAGCATGTGCAGTTTGTCATATGTCAATTATACTTCAGTAAAGCTATTGAAAATGATATTCTCTTTAGGGATAAAACAACTTTGGAAAATAAAATAAAAGATGGAGAGAGAGAGAGCTATCTTGTTTTAAAATTCTGTGTAGACAATACTCTCATTCACTGCCTGCACTAAAGGTAGACCACTCCCATTACCCTGCTGCACCCTAAGCTTCTTAAGAAGGTGAGCTAGTCAGTGTTGGATTTGTGGCATCTAGTAACCATTATTTCAGTCCTTCAGGGGCTGCTGGTAACTTTTAGAGATGTTTGGCCCTTGGAAAGGCATTTGGTTGCTTACGTCATAGGGTGAGGTGTATCTCATACCTACCATTATGAGGTAGATGGCCTGCAGGTTATTTGTCTATTTTTGGGGATAGTACTGCCACCCACACACCTCACCCCATACAGGTTCTGACAATCAATACACTGAAGTCACGCCCCTCTTTCCCCACCAAAACACACACAGGTAGAAACACCAACCCCCTTTACTCTTTGTGTATTAAAATTTTCAGGAAATTTATCTTCAGTGCTTAGTCCTGAGCCAGACCTTATCCCCCAGTTTCCAGCTGTGGACCTGTTGGTCTGGCCTCAAACCCCACAGAAGCCACCTCCCTGCCTTCCCACACACACCTCCCTCTTCCCCTCACTCCTTCCTCCCCCACCATCAAGGAACTCACAGAGACATATCCTTTGGATTCAGGTTGATTTTATTTTCATGGTTTTAACCTGTCGGTGTAGAATTCACTGTCTGTATGTTTGATGACTTTTCAGTGGCAGACCTCTAGAGACATCACAGAGCTGAGGTGTCTCTTCTCCCTTTGAAATTATTGGCTGCTCGTGTCATCACTTGAAACGGTGGCGTTCTCCACAGTCTTTTGGTTTTTGTCGGCCTCTTCTTTCTTCATTTTTTCTTTCAGCCGGCGATAGTGACCACGCGGTATTGTTCCTCTAGCTTTCTTAGGTTTTCCTGTAGGGGTGTTCGTTTCAGAGGCTTTTTTGCTGGCGCTTCCTTGAAGGGGTCTTTTCGCCTTCATGGTGGTCTTTAGGCCCTATAGGGAGATCACAGTCAGGCCAGAGGGCATTGGTTTTGGGAAAGAAGGTGGGAAATGCATAGGACTAGGCTTCATGAGAAGGGAGTGAGTTGAGGAGGGGGTTTGTGTGAGGCAAGGAAAGGATAGGAGTCTTGGGGTGGCGGAATCAGTGGGGCAAAGAGAAGGGGCTTGGGCAGGATCATCTCACCTTAACGCCACATCTGGACCTTCGCTGACGGGGAGTCTTCCCCTTCTTCCTCCCTTTGGTACTTGGGATTGGTGGGGTCTGTTTGTCCACACCTTCATTAGTCTCCTGTGGTTCACTGGTCACCTTTGCCATGCTGAAGTGTCCCAGTGGTCTACTCAGAGCTCCTGATCATCCAATATATACCCCTCCCAGCACAATGAGGGGCCACACCCTTCAACTTTGGTCAGCAAGGCACTCTCCCAGCCAATAAGAACTAAGGGACACTAAGACATCACAAAGCACTACTCATGTCACCTCTATGTGAGAGAGGGGTGGGAGGTACCTGGGGAGTCTTAGTCATCAGAATGTACCACTCCTGCCACCTCTGTCTTGGGGGGGTGATATAAAGGCAAGGGTAGCCTAGTGGTAGAAAAGAGGCTTTTCTGTAACAGCCTCTTCTATGCCTTCCCAACATGAACTACCATCCCTCCTCATATACCCATGTTCAATTGTGGTGGCCCACATAGCAGACAGTTTCCTTTAATCTATTCCCCAAGGCCACACCTACTCATTGGTTTATTCTGCAGTCTCCCTCCCTAAGTCATTAGCTGTTATTTTTGATATTTTACCAAAAATCCCTCTAAAAAAAAATGGCTATATTTCAATGTCGGTGGAGAAGTGAATAATTCTACAAACAAAAGACAGTTCCCACAAAAATAAATCTTTCTACCTATCACATTTGGCATTAAAGGCAGCTTATTTTCATTAATTTCTGCTAGCCCTGCAATTGATAGAAAGGGATTAGAATTAACTGTCTATTTATGAAGGTTGCTTTTATCTTTACTTTTATCCTGTTCTTGGACTCTGACCACATTATCATTATTGATTTTTGAAAGGTTATTTCGCTATTTTATTGGATTTTTCTTTCTGTCTTCCTAGTTTCTCTTACTAATTTCTTTCCCACCAAAAGTCACCTACATGTGACACACCTGATGTGTTTGATTTTCTTTCATATGTTTTTATTCTTGTTAAACATATGGCTTTGTTAAACATGTGCATGTGTGAAAGTGTAGCATTGTACTTAAGCTGCTATATGCATCTCTTCTTCATTGCTTTTAATGTTGCATCGTGCTTGTTCATTTTCTTCCCCCTTTGAGTGTAACCTATGTTGACGCTGTTCCTTACTGCTACTAATGGTGCCGCTATGAGCCTTGTTAGTAGCTCATGACCCTTTGTGGAATTCTGCCTATATTTCTTTAAGGTGTATGTTCAGGAATAGAATTTCTAGGTAATAGACATACATAATTGTCTTAGTCATTTCAGACTGCTATAAAAGAATCCTATAGACTGGGTAGCTTAAACAATAAACGTTTATTTATCACAGCTCTAAAGGTTGGAACCAAAAAATCAGGGTGCCTCTGGTACCAATTTGCTGTATTAGTCCATTTTCATGCTGCTCATGAAGACATACCCGAGACTGGGAAATTTAGAAAATAAAGCGGTTTAATAAGCTTACAGTTCCACGTGGCTGGGTGCCTCACAATTATGACGCAAGTTGAAAGGCATGTCTCACATGGTGACAGATAAGAGATTTATTAAATTACAAATTCATTCTCTTTGTTAGTTATAGGACAAATTATGTCACCTATATCATTTTATTAAATTTATTTTTGGTAGTTTGTGTTTTTTTAAGGAATTGATCATTTTTTTCTATATTTTTGTATTTATGAGAATACAGTTGTTCACAGTATTCTCTTATTATCTATTTAATGCCTGCAGAATCTGTAATGCTATTTCCTGTTTCATCCCTGGTATTGTTTATTTGTTGTCTTCTTTTTTTTAAGCTGTCAGTTGTGCTAAAGTTTTACCAATTTTGTTGACGGTTTTAAAGAAATAGCGTTTGGTTTAATTGATTTTCCTATTTTATTCCTGCTTTTCATTTCATTGATTTTTGTTTTTATCTTTATGATTTACTTCCTTCTGTTTGCTTCAGGTTTATTTTTCTCTTCCTTTTCTATATTCTTTAGGTAAGAAATTAGATCTCCAATTTGAGACATTTCCTTGTTTCTAATGTTAGCATTTAATGGTATAAATTTCTCTCTCGATACAACTTTAGCTGTATTCCACCTGTTTTAACATGTATATTTTCATTTTTATGTAGTTCACATATTTTTTATTTCCCTTGAGACTACTTCTTCACCCATTAATTATTATAAATTATTTAGAAATGCATAATTCAATTTCCAATTGTTCAGTTTTTTTGTATTTCATTATAGTTGCTACTTTGATTCCATTTTGGTCATAGAATGTGTTGTCTACACAACACATTTCAATTATTTTAATTATTTATCAACAATTTCAATTATTTTAAATTTGGTAAGGTTTGTTTTATAGTCCATCACCTGGTCTATCTTGGTACATGTTCTGTGGACGCAGGAAACAAATATATATTCTGCTGTTGTTCAAGGAACTGTTCTATATGTGTCAATTAGATACTGTTGATTGTTGCATTGTTCAGTTATTCTATTCTTGAGGATATTATGTCTACTACAAGTTCTGTCAGTTACTGAGTGTTTAAATCCAACTGTAATTGTAAATAAGTCTATTTCTTCATTCATCTCTGTTAGTTTTTGCTTCATGTATTTGAAAGCTCTATTGTTTGGTTGCTACGCATTCAGTATAGGTATATATTTGTGGTGGATTGATACTGGTATAATCATGTAAAGTCCTTCTTTGCCTTTATTAATTGTCTTTGCTGTGATCTTTACTTTATGCCATGTTAATATAACTATTCCTACTTTTCATTTTTAATCGTGGTAAAATACACCTAACATCAAATTTCTATCTGAACCAATTTTTATTGTATAATATTGTACAGTTGTGTTAAGTATATTCACACAACGAATCCAAGAACTGTTGTCGTATTGCAAAACTGAAACTCTATTCCCATTACACAACTCCTCAATTCCTCCTCTTCTAGACCCTGACAACCACCATTCTACTTTTTGTCTCTTTGAATTTAACTATTCTAACTACCTCACATAATTATAATTTTACAGTATTTGTCTTTTGGTGACTGGCTTATTTTATCTATCATAATGCTCTCAAGGTTCATTTATGTATAATGTCAGAATTTTATTCTTTGAAAAGGCTGAATAATATTTTATTGTATGTATATACTTCAATTTGTCTATCCATTGATGAACCCTTGGATGCTTCTATTTTTTGCTTATTGTGAGTAAGGTTGCTATGAACATGGGTGTACTGATGTATCTTCAAGACTCTCCTTTTAATTATGTTGAGTATATACCCAGAAGAGGAATTGCTGGCTTATGTGAGAATTCTGTTTTACTTTTGAGGAACTATCATACCATTTTCATAGTTGCCACACCATTTTACATTACTACCAACAATGCACAAAGGTTCCCCTTTTCTACTTCTTCGCCAGCACTTTTATTTTCTGTTACTTTGATAGTAACCATCCTAATGGTTGTCAAATGGTATCTCATTGTGATTTTTATTTGTATTTACTTAATAATTCGTACTGTTCAGAATCCTTTAATGTGTTTATTGGTTGTTTGTATATTTTCTTTCCAGAAATGTCTATTTAATTCCTTTGCCTGTTTTTAAGTTAGGTTGTATTTCATCGTTAAGTTGTAGTTCTTTTCATATCCTGGATATTAACCCCTCATCAGTTATATGCTTTGCAAATTTTTCCCCTATACAGCAGGCTGTCTTTCACTCTGTTGATTGTGTTCCTTGATGCACTTAAGATTCTCAACTGTCATACACTCAAATGTATCTATTTTTTTTTTGTTGTCCATTATTTTTGTGGAATAGCAAAAAAAAAAATTCATATCTAATAACAGGAAGCTTTTCTTCTATCTTTTCTTCTAAGGGGTTTACAGTTTTAGCACACACATTTAAATCTCTCATCAATTTTCAGTTGATTTTTGTATATAGTAAGGGTCCAATTTCATTCTTCTGCATGTGAATATCCAACTTTCTCAACATCATTTACTGAAAAGACTGTCTATCCCCATTAAGTGGTCTTAGCACCCTTGTCAAAAATAACTTGATTGTATATATGAAAGTTTATTTCTGGACTTTCTATTCCATTTCACTGGTCTATAAGACTGCCTCTATGCCAATACCACACTGGCAAATTACTATAACTCTGTAATAAGTTTTAACATGAGGAAGTGTGACATCTCCAGCTCTGTTTTTCTCAAAATTGGTTTGGCTATTAAGGATCCCTTTAGATTCCATATAAATTTTAGAATAAATTTGGTATTTAAAAAATCATTGGAAAATTTGATAGGAATTACACTAAATTTGTAGATCTCTTTTGCTGGCATTGCCATCTTAACAACATTAATTATTCAACTCATGAATATGAATGTCTTTCCATTTATTTGTGTCTTCCTTAATTTTGGGGGTCAATATTTTGCAGTTTTCAGTGTACAAGTATTTTGCCTCCTTGGTGAAGTTTATTTCTAAGTATTTTTTTCACGCTTTTATAAAATGGAATTGTTTCCTTAATTTCTTTACCTTATTGTGTATTATTCACATAGAGAAATGCACCTAATTTTTTTAAGCTGATTTTATGTTCTGCGACTTCACTGAATTTGTTGATTCATTCTAAAAGAGTTTTGTGTGCATTTTAATGTTCTCCATATACAAGATCGTGTAGTCTTAGAAGAAAGATACTCTTACTTTTTCCTTTCCCATTCAGATACCTTTCCTTTCTTCTTCTTATCCAATTGTTAGTCACTATTGCTTTTTAAAATAAATATATTCAAGGCATGTATTTTCCATTGTTTTACTTTCATTCTATCAATGTCACATAGTGTGTTCATTTTAGTTCATATTTTTTTTTTCTTTGATACAGACGTGAGATTCTTTCGCTCAGGCTGGAGCGCACTGTCTCAATCTCAGCTCACTGCAGCCTTCTCCTCCTGGGTTCAGGCAATTCTCCTGCCTCAGCCTCTCAAATAGCTGAGACTACAAGAACCCACAACCATGCCTGGTTAATTTTTGTATTTTTAGTAGAGATGGAGTTTCACCATGCTGGCCAGCCTGGTCTCGAACTCTTGACCTCAAGTGATCTGCCTGCCTTGGCCTCCCAAAGTGCTGGAATTACAGGCATGAGCTAATGTGTTAGGCCAGACAGCATATTGAACCATTGAACCATTTTTCATCCACACAATTAGTTTATGTCTTTTAATTACTATACAAAGACTATTTACTTTTAAGGTAATTATTTGTATTGATAGTAAAGCTAAAGTCTGTCATTTTATTTATTTGCTTTCTGTTTATGTTTCCTGCTTGTCATTCTTCTGTTTTTCTTTGCATACCTTCCTGAGACTTACCTGATATTTTTTTAGAGTTGTAACTTGACTGACTTACAGTGTTTTTGAGTGTATCACATTGTATAGTTTTCTTAGTTGTTACACTGGATATTATAATATGTAGTTAATCACAGTCTACAGGTATCAAGATTTTACCACTTTGAATGAAGTGTAAAATCCTTACTTGATTTACATCTGTTTATCCTCCAACATTAAAATATAATCATATGAAGTATTTATATACATTGAGCAATATGTGAAATATTGTTTTAATTTTGCTTCACCATAAAATATAACTTAAGAAACTCTCAAGGGCAAGGATATTATATGATATTTATGCCCATTTTTATTCATGCTGATTTTTTTTCTTTTTGAAGTTCCTAGTCTTCTTTTATCATTTTCTGCTTTATAGATCTTCCTTTAGCCAATCCTTAAGAATAGATTTGCTAGCAAAAACATATAGTTTTTCCTCATCTGACAATATCTTCTTTTCCTGTTTATTCCAGAAGAATATTTTGCTGGAAACAGAATTTATACTTGGCAATTTTACAACACCTGAAATGCCCAATTCCACTTCAAACTGGCCTTCATAGTTTTAGAAGAGAAATTCATTGTCATTCAAATATCTGTGTTCCCATAATAATGTGTATTTTGTCTCTGGCTGCTCTGAAGACTTTTCTTTGCCTATAGATTTGAAACCATAAATTATGATATGTCTTGGCATGTTTTTGTGTGTGTTTATTCTATTTGGACTTCTCCTAGGCTCCTGAATCTGTTGGTTTATGTGTCCCTGTACATTTGAGAAGATATATGCACTATTTCTTTAAACACTTTTTGGTTCCACTTGGTCTCTGATCTCTTTTTTAGGTACTGATGATATAAATTTAGTTTTTTTGTCATCCCATAAAGTGCTAAGTAACTTTTCATTTTGTTTTAATTTGTTTTCTCTCTGTTTCTCCGATTGGGTAAATACTAATTGATCTGTCCTCAAATTCACTGATCCTTTCCTTGTCATCTTGACTCTGGATGAGCCCATTCACTGAGGTTTTTATTTTATTTTTTTCCTGATTTTAGTTATGGTATTTTTCACTTCTATAATTTTCATTTGTTTTTTATAACATCTTTTTTGTGGAGTTATTCAAAATTAGCAGCTGCTTGTTGAAGTATTTTTGTGATGGCTGATTTCAAGTTCTTGTCAGTTACCCTCAACCTATGATTCATCTTATGTTGGCCTCTGTTGATTTTGTGCATGTTCATTTATTGGATGGGCCCTACCAATACCACTCAGATCGAACGCTGACTTCCATTGTCTTATTAAAGACATATGGAAGAAAGGCTTAACTCTCTGCTTCGCCTTGCCGATATCTTCTCGTTGAAAGTGGGTCACTAACTTATACCACCACCTTGCCTCCAAATAGGAGTGTAAGTTCAGCTCCCTGATGTGTCCTCCTGTCCCCAAGAAGGAGATAAGTAGAGGGCTGACTCTCACTGCTTTGTTGCTGCTTTTGGGGTATGGAAGCTAAACACCCTAGTGAACACAGCTGACACCAAGGGAGGGGAAGGAAGGTAGTGGAATGCTAATAAACCCCATCTTTTAACACCCCATTCTGCCTCACTGATATCAGGGAGGTATAGCAGTTTAGCTTCTCAGTGGGTTCCACTAACACCAGGGGTGATTAGAAAGTGAACAAGTCAACTGTTTTGTTCAGTCTCTTTGATGTCTGGTGGGAGTAGAAGCTCAGCTCTCCGCTAGTCCCCACTAATGAGTGGTGGTGAAGTATAATGGTGAATAATTACACTGCCTTGCACAGCTTCATGAAGTCTGATTGCTACCATATGAGTTTAGAAGTTCATCTAGCCTCTGAGTACTATTGCCATTACATACACAACTCTGTTGTTTGGAGAATTGTAGTAGAACCCATTTCTACTAGCCAGGAGATACAAGATCAGCTGCCCCTGAGTTTCAGTAACACTACTAAGACAAAAAAAAAAAAAAAAAAAAAAAAA
>NW_016809780.1:2967-13483 GCF_001698545.2 Rhinopithecus bieti | reverse complement strand
TTTTTTTGTTTGTTAGATTTTATTTTGTTCATTGGTTTCTTTTAAGCATTCTAAAATATTACGGAACATGATTTGTATATTTTCAATTTTGTAAATTTTGCTTTATGGCCCATATTATGGTTTATCTTTGTGAATGTTACATGTGTACTTAAAGAGAATGCATATTATGCTGCTATTGTGTAGCTTCATCTACAAATGCCAAATAGGTTAGATCCATTAACAAGGTTGTTAGGTCTTGTATAGCCTTACTTATGTGCTTCCTACTTGTTTTTATCAGTAACTGAGGGAAGAGTCTTGAGATCTTCAACTATCATTGTGGATTTGTCTATTTCTTCTTCAATTCTATCAGTTTTTCATTCATGTAATTTTAAGCATTGTTGGTAGGTGTCTAAATGTTTAAGATCATTATGTTTTCTTGGTAAATCAGTGTTTTTTATTCATATGTAATATCCATCTTTCTCCCTAGTATTATTCCTTTTTACAAAAAATCTACTTCATCTTATATTAATGTGGCCAATCCAGTTATTTTTTAACTTGAGGTTTTATGGTAAATATGTTTCCATCCTTTTAATTTTAAACCATCTACATCTTTATATTTAAAAGAACATTCTTCCATATAACCTTTAGTTATGTCTTATTCTGTGTCCTATCTGGATATTTCTTTCATTTAAATTGGGATATTTTAACAATTTATATGTAATCCAGTTATTGATATAGTTGAATATACCTCTACCAATTTACTAGTTGTTTTCTACTTGTTCCATTTGTCACTTACTTTATATTACCATTTCTGCAGATACTAAATGAATGTTCTTTATGATTCTGCTTTAACTACACTATTAGCTTACTTTTTGTACCTATGTTTTTAGGCATTTTTTAAAGGTTTACAATACACACAATTAACATATCACAGGGTATATTCAAATGTTATTCTACTTCATATGTATTAATGTTACTCTACTTCATGTGTATTAATAGCAAGAAAGACACCAGGTAGATACAGTTTTTAACTGTTATTGTTTGTGTCATTACTTATTTGTTTTATTTGTATAGCTCAATATATTGTTACTACTTTTACTTTAGAAAGTCAGTTAGTTTTAGTAAAATTAAACATAAGAAATAATGTTTTGTATAATGATATTTATTTTTATCTTCTCTGGAGGTTTTCATTTCTTTCTTTACTTTTTTTTTTCTTTTTTTTTTTTTTTTTTGAGATGGAGTCTCGGTCTGCCACTTAGGCTGGACTACAGTGGCATGATCTCTGCTCACTGCAACCTCTGCCTCCTGGGTTCATGCAGTTCTCCTGCCTCAGACTCCTGAATAGCTGGGACTACAGGTGTGTTCCACCATGTCCAGCTAATTTTTGTATTTTCAGTAGAGATGGGATTTCACTATGTTGGCCAGGCTGGTCTTGAACTCCTGACTTCAAGTGATCCATATGCCTTGGCCTCCTAAAATCCTGGGATTACAAGTGTGAGTCACAGCACCTGGGCTAGAGCTTTTTATTTCTTTGTGTAGATTCAAATTCCTGCTTGATATCATGCTCCTTCTGCCTTAAGAACTTTCTTTAACATTTCTTATAGTACATCTCTCCTAGAAGAAAATCTCTCAGCTATTTTTGACTAAAAAATTTAATTTGTAATTTGTTTATCTCACAATCGCATCATTCTCATCACTCAGGCTGGAGCACAGTGGTGCGATCTTGGCTCACTGCAATCTCTGCCTCTTGGGTTCAAGTGATTCTCCTGTCTCAGCCTCCTGAGGGGCTGGGATTACAGGCACCCACCACCACACCCAGCTAATTTTTGTATTTTTAATGGAGACAAGGTTTCACCATGTTGGTCAGGCTGGTCTCGAACTCCTGACCTCAGGTGATCCTCGTGTCTCGTCCTCCCAAAGTGCTAGGATTACAGGCGTGAGCCACCGTGCCTGGCCAAAATTCAATATGGATCTTAAATGTTTGCATGCACATGGTAAAAATTAAAATCACCGTCACGTGATAAAAATTAACTTTTGGGGTGAAAGATCTGTAGAGAAGATTATTAAATATTTCTTTATAAATTAATAGTTTTACTGAACATTTACTACATTTGATATGAAAATTCAATAGAACACTTTATATTTAAGTAACTTGCTATGAGATGTTAGGCAAATCATTTAGGGTAGGATGATTTCCACCGTTTTCACAGATAATTTTCACAGATAATTTACTGATAGTATGGTAATACAGGTAGTATTAAGAGCAATATTAGTAGTAATGGTCTTAATGGGGATTAGAATAAAAAATATAAAAGAATAAACACTAAATGGCTCCTTTGCTTGCATGTAATAGGCTAAGAAACTTCATGCAAAATTGCTCATTTCACCATCACAACAAACATGTGGCATAAAACTACTATAAATTAATGCTACAGATTTGTGATGCAAATCAAATGAGTTGACATATCAAAATACCTTTGGGGCTGAGTGCAATGGCTCATGTCTGTAATCCCAGCAATTTGGGAGACCAAGGCAGGTGGATCACCCGAGGTCAGGGATTCGAGTACAGCCTGGCCAACATGGTAAAATCCTGTCTCTACTAAAAATACAAAGAAATTGGTCGGGTATGGTGGTGTGTACCTGTAGTCCCAGCTACTCGAGAGACTGAGGCAGGAGAATCACTTGAACCCAGGAGGTGGAAGTTGCAGTGAGCTGAGATTGCTCCACTGCACTCCAGACTGGGTGACAGAGCGAGACTCCATCTCAGTGAAAAAAAAAAATACCTTTGGAATCTGGAAAGAAAAAGAGCAGCAGGAGCCATTATATTATTACTACATAGGAAAACAAAACAGATATAATATGGCATGTTAATTTTCTGCTTACAACCTACTGCCTAAAAGTAAGTAGGTTCTACGAGTAATTCTTATTGGATAAAATTAATTACCACTATGAAATTACCTTTTTCTAACCACAGATACACACACACAAATGCATGCACATATTAACCTATTTACACACAAAAATATTTAGCCTCTTCTATTGAGATTTGACATGTGTTTGTTGAACTATGTGGAAGGTTTCAATATTAGGGTACGATGCAGTTAATTTTGTTACTAGGGAGCTGTGGAAAATAGGTTGGTTTCCATATATTTATACAGAATAACACGTATATTTCCTATGATTTTTCTATATAGTTCTGTTTTCTGGAAACAGCTATAGAATTTTTACTAGCAATTGATAGTAAAACAATATTTAAAAATATAGAAACAAATGTATTATACTCACATTGTGCATAATGTAAAAGTTAAAGATAATTATTCTACATTTGCCAAAATTTCCCTTCACTTAAATAATGATTAGAAATATACAATATCATAATAATATTAAAAAGTGATTATTGGCATTTATTTAATGCTTATTAACCCATCAGTTTTATCGTTTAGTAGCCAGTGGCAGATTATTTTATCTAATCTCCACAAATCTCTAACAATATTAATTTTATATTATGTTGTTTTGAATACTGAATTAGGTATAATATTTAAAATACTTCCATAAACTTAGAAGTGAGAGATATACTGATGCTGGTAAATTACAATGTTTGTTTGTATACCTACTAAATCAAAATAATGGAAATCAAATTGTGATTTCCTTTTCAAAGATAGTTAACCAATGCCCCAAATATTAGATTTTCAATACTCTTTCCTATTAATTAAGGTAAATGTCCCTCATTCAGTTGTCTAAGGTTGATGCCCAGTGGTTGACTGGAATTCAAGTGGCTGCCAACTACAGGCAGTTACTCCAGTCCATGGGTAATTTTTAGTTAGCCTCCACATAAAGTTTGAATGAAAACCTCATAGATTTACTGTTAAAATATACTGGTAAGAGGTTTGGCAATAGTTGGAAGTTAAGTATATGATGGATCTGTAGTATACACATTTTAAAATATGTCATTAGATAAAATTGTAATAAAGAGTTATAACAAAACAGAATGAGCAGATAAAATGCTAGTGAATAAATATGAATTTCACATTGAAAAATCAAGATTCCATTGAGCAACAATTAACTCTTCCCATAAGAAATTGCTTATGATTTCCAGAGGTTAATTTTTAAATCTACATTGAATAAAATTCATGAGGTAGATACTTGGAATCAAAATGGGATGTGAAGAGAAAACTATGTATGCAATGAGAGATTATTAAGTGTTGCTTTATAAACCACTATTGCATTTCAATACATTGACTATGAAATATTAATTTTATATAAAATATAAATAGAAAATATATTTTTTCTGAATCACTTTCTGTGAGATATTAGCAGCTATTTCAGGTTCTAGAAATCCTAAAATTCTCCACCCATGAATATTCCATAAGTAGAACCTAATCTTTTATCTTTGGTTATAGTAATGTCAGTGGTAGCAGCAGGAGGCACACAAATCCTGGGAATACAGGGGCAGGTCCCAGGTGAAACCTGACCTTCAAACTGAAGATAGTTTAAAGCTTAGTTACAAGTCCCAGATAAATCCATGGACTGGATTTAGAATCTCTCTTCCCATTTGGCATGATTTCCTCTGATTGATCCCCACACTTTACCTATTTTACATATATGTATCCTTCCCTAATTGATATTTTACAGTCATGGCCATCTTTAAGTGGTGCCTTTGTTTTAGACGCTTTTGCATACTCACAAACCAATCAGCACACACTCCCCCATTCTGAACCCATAAAAGCCCTGGACCCAGCCACACTGGGAGAGAGACTTCCCGACTTCAGATGGGGTACCACAATCACGTTCTCCCTCTGCTGAGAGCTGTTTCATCACTCAATAAAACTCTTCTCCACCCTCCTCACTCTCCACTTGTCACCGTAATCTCATTCTTCTTGGACAAGGGACAAGAACTCAGGACCCTGCCAGACTTGGGTACAAAGAAGGCAGTAACACCATAGACCACCCCCCTGTTGATGCAAAACAGCTGCCCCATGTGACAGGAAGCAGCAGCAAGGCTGAGCCAACCCCAAAGCTGTGGGCTGGAATGGGGCTACAGGATTGACAGCTGTTAACATGCCCCCATTCAATAGGCTGCAGACAGCAAGACTAAAAGAGCTGTTAGCACACTGTAACACCCCCACTGGGGCTGTAGGGTCACAGGCATTCCTGTTTGGGTGCCACTATGTTCCCCTTGTGGGGACACTGGAGTCCATCACGAGAATCACTTGCAACCTGCCTGGTTCAGCCACAAGCCCCGCACAGAGCCTGCTCCTGTGCCACACTTGGGGCAGCCATCTGGACCCCACATTCACTCACTTACATACCCCCTCCAGCTGGGGGCTGAGTGCGCAGTTGTGGTGGCTGTGGAATCCACACAGAAGTGCACGCCAGGTGCGGCCCAGTGGGTCAAGTGGGCAGGGTGCTTCCTGAGCTGAGCCCATGCCTGAGAGTGGCCCAGGCAGGGGTGTTGCCAACCACAGACATCTCTGGCTGGCAAAGTGGCCCTGAAAAAAAATCTGGCATCATTAGCATATTTCAAAGTGTTCTTTCCCTTCTGTAGTCTGTTTCTTCTAATCATTTTCAAAATTTTAACTTAGTTTAATTAGGTCCCATTTGTCAATTTTTGTTCTTGTGATTGCTTTTGAGGACTTAGTCATAAATTCTTTGCCAAAGCTGAAGTCAAGAAGGGTAATTCCTAGGTTTTCTTCTGGGATTTGTATGGTTTGAGGTCTTACATTTAATTCTTTAATTCATCTTGAATTAATTTTTATATATGATAAGAGATAGGGGTCCAAGTTCATTCTTGTGCATATGGCTAGCCAGTTATCCCAGCACCAATTATTGGATAGGGAGTCCTTTCCCCGTTGCTTATTTTTGTCAAATTGTTGAAGATCAGATGCTTGAAATTATAAAAATAAAGAAGTAAATAAGTAAAACAAAATTATTTCATTTTAAATTGACAGATAATACCTTTGTATATTTATAGGGAGCACAATGTGATGTTTTGAACTATGTACTATCATAGTACATAGAAAACTTGTAGAAAAATACAATCAAGCTAATTAACATATCCATCACTTCACTAACTTATCATTTCTTTGTGATGAGAACATTAAAAATGTATTCTTTTGGCAAGTCAACACATTATTATTAACTGTGATCACCATACTGTGCAATAGATTACTAGAACTTATTCCTCTAGTCTGAAATTTTGTACCCTTTACCAACATTTCCCCTTCCTCCATTTCTCCTTTGACAAGCCATTTCTACACTGTTTCTATGAGGTGGACTTTTTTAGAGTCTACATGTATGTGAGATCACACAGTGTGTGTGTATATATATGTATAAATATATAATGTATTCTATATGTATAAATGTATATATGTATATAAATATACGTGTATATATGTAAGTGTATATATACATGTATATATACACATATGCATATATATAAATATATTATCATGTATATATATTATTTTATGTGTCCTCCGATCTCTGTTTTCCTTGGTGGAAGTTCTTCTCAGATGTCTAGTGATCCTTGATTGTCTGCTCATGATTAAAGTTTAAGGATTGGGAAGTAAAATAATGTTTGAAAGTTCTGAGTTTGCAGCCTGATTGGTCAAACTTTAATTTTACTGTAAAATTATCTGGATTTTTTATTGAAAAAATGCTATATTTTGATATCTTCACCTCATTATTTTTCATCTGAGCACACTGTACTAAGGAGTTTTCTAATCTTCTGTTTGAATGATAAAGATCTAGCTGGCTGCTAGAGATATGGAAGCAGGACTGAGTGAGGATTGAAAAATAAGAGAGCCAGAGATTCTTAGCATTCAGCGTTCAGTATGCACATGACCCATAGTCATTTAACATTCTCTCAACTACGCCTGGCATTTCCCACTTCAGAGACTTTCTAATTTACTTTACCCAAAGAAAAAACCTCTAGGTTATCTTCTCTGGTCGGGGAGACAGACTCCTAGGGATATATACTGGATAAGGGAATCTGGAGGTCTGAAGGTTTTTCAACAGTTTTTTTCTTTTCCCTACACCTTATTTCTGCCTCTTTCTTTCATACCTGATTCTGCAGGTACCTGGGGCTAACATTTCCTCACTCCTTGGGGATTCTGTAATATAAATCTGGTTGTTTTTCACCTTTCCCAAGGCCTGCCTGAGAGTCAGTTTTCTTAGTCCTGCTAAGTTAATTATCACTGATTTGTTTGCTTTCCAGCTGCTGAAATGTTGTTGCTGTTTTATTCTCTCCTGTTCTCTCTGTCCTTGTGGATCCTAGTTGACTTTTCAGATGAAGTGAAGTTAGATGTGTATATTCAATCTACTCTCTTATTATTTTTTGCCTCGGGAGTAAAGTACTAGGAATTTATATATTTAGGGAACCTGGAATAGTCTTCATGGCACAAATTCAAATACATAGACCACAGTTAATCTGGAAATGATATACATCTGAATTCTTCAAATTGAATCAAAATATAGACACAATGAAAGAAAATAAACCATTTTTTTTATTTCTCTCAGTTTCTCATTTATTCCTTAATAAAAAATGTGAAGGCCTGAAACTTTTATTTTTTATGTAGTCTATACTTCTGATGTCCATAAAATAACAAAAAAGCCTTTAGTTCCTGTTATGGTTAATACTGAGTGTCAACTTCATTGGATTGAAGGATGCAAAGTATTGATCCTTGGCATGTCTGTGAGGGTGTTGCCAAAGGAGATTAACATTTGAGTCTGTGGGATGGGGAAGGCAGACCCACCCTTAACCTGGGTGGGCAGCATCTAATCAACTGCCAGTGAATATAAAGCAGGCAGAAAAACCTAAAAAGGCTACACTGACTTAGCCTCCCAGCCTACATCTTTCTTTAGTGCTGGATGCTTCCTGCCATTGAACATAGGACTCCAAGTTCTTCAGCTTTGGGAATGAGACTGGCTTCCTTGTTCCTCAGCTTGCAGATGGCCAATTGTGGGACCTTGTTATCATGTGAGATAATACTACTTAATAAACTCCCCTTTATATATATATATGTGTATATATATATATCTCCTATTAGTTCTGTCCCCCTAGAGAATGCTGACTAATACAGTTCCCCTTCTGGCAATAGCCTTGTCATTCCAAATAATTCCAAGTGAGGCAGCTTTGAAGATTACTAGGTATCCATGGCACATTTTAGCATAAATTGTGGCATAAATTGAGATTATTGACTTTATTTGAAACCAAGAGAACAAACCTACAGGAGCCTCTCAAGTGTGACTGAACAGTCCAAGAAGCCCAAAGTATAGTATCCAAAGAAATGAAGTAAGATAGAAGTACATTATGAATTCTAAAAGAGTAATGAGAAAGTTTTTCCCACCCATGTGCTTCTTTTTTCTAGTACTTTATTGCTTTTTGAACGTTTCTAGGTATGTAGGGTATCAAAATAGTATTTCAGCCTTACATGCTCTAAATGAATTACACTTAACACATTAAACATAAGTAAAAGTGCTTGTCAGCATGGATAGCTCATTTATAAAGTCCATAAAATATGTTTTGTGCACATTGTGTAAACAAGTCCTTTAGAAGAAATAGAAATAAAAATGGGAGCTCAAATTAGTTTCAGATCTGGAAAAGCTTAAAATATAGGTCAGGTCTGGGGGCATAGCCAGAGGAGATATATATATATATCTTGAATGTAAGAGGAGGAGGCTCTGAGGAAGAGTATAGGAAAATTAAAGTAACTAGAATGATAGTGGATCCATTTAAGAATGACTGACGTCAAAATTGACCTTAGTTTCTGCAGTTTCACTCATTTATTTAATCAATATTTAGTAAGTGCTTGTTCATGCTACACTCTGTGCTTGGTGTCTGGCATAGAGAGGTGAAAATAATCAATACTATTTTCTACTGAATGTATCTTATGTAATAGGAATTGTGGTAGACAGGTTATTAATGTGCCCCGTCTCGTTTATTCCTCATAAGAACTTTTGAGTGGGAGTCCTTATTGCCCCCAATTACTCCTCCAATGTTGATCAGCTGGAGTCCCCATAAAAAAACAGAACCCATTACAACTAGGATAATTCATGAAGGAGAGTGGGTGTTTAAAATGGAACCATTTATACATTATATAATGAATCAGATAACTAATTATAAATTATATAAGAAGCTACACGGAACACTGCAGGAATCCTGGTGTTATTAGTGGCAAAACTGTCACCATCTCAAGCATATAAAGACCTTGGAGAGGAATTGTATAAAGTTAAACTCATTGAAAGGAGCACTACTAGACTGTTGAGTGACACAGCAAGTCTGACATTTCCTACCTTACAGAAAGATAGCCAAGGGAATAGATACTTTGATCTCACTTTCCTCCCTCCTCCAAATCTCATGCTTGGGATTTGGCATTAACCAAACTCAACCAAAAACCAGATGTGCCTGTTGATGTAATTCATACCAGTCAGTCAATGTGAACAGAGAGAGTGATGGGGAGAGGTGTAGAATAGAGATGGAGAGACCTAGAAAAGCTATCCAGCACACCAGGTTATGTAGTAAAGGGCAGAAGAGAACTTCAGTGCAGATGTAAATGGTTCCAATGCCTATGTGTTTTTCATTGAGCATTTCAATCTTACACATTTCTTCCTTGATAATCTGGTGGGATAGACAACAGTTTTAACAGCTATAATACTTACACAAATAAAATGAGCAAGATTAAGAAAATTAATTGATACTTTTGCGACATGCCTATCAATAGCTTATAAACTTCCAGTTTTAGTTCTTGCTGTGGCTTTACATCTTACCAGGATCCTGGAGTCCCCTTTAGTCTGAAGCTTCTATGTCACAATGGCCCAAAGATGAATCAGACAACTCAAGGAGCTCACAACTGAGTGTGAGAGATATATATGAAGACAACCAGCTACAATCCAAGTCTCTAGGTCTCTAGATGTGGCAAGTCCACTGCCTTGTGATATCATAGAAGAGCAAGCAATTCAAGTGACTGAAGGTTGGTGGAATAAGGAAAGGTTTCATAGAAGTGACATTAAAATAAGCCTAGGATAATCAACAAGTGCTCAAGGCTTAATGGACCTGAAATTCTAGAAACTTTGTTAAGAAGATGTCAAAACTCAGTTCATGCCTAATACCAATCAAATCTACCTTGTACATTTCAAATCTCAGGCTGAAATCTGATCTGCAAGCAGTTGGTCTATGCGGGACATAGAGGAAAGAATTCTGAGAATTGCCGGTGCATTAGGCTTCATCTAAATTAAAACAATATTATAGTAACAGCTTTTATTGCTTTTGGCAACACATTTTCATCTTTTATTAAAACATTAATATGTTTTCTCCTGACAAAGACCACGTGTCACCAAGATAAAATTTTTTTTCACAAAATGCATTTTAGTGTTTTGGAACTTTGTGGAACTGAAATGAAAGCAGGAGTGGAAACGTAATCCTCATTCAAGAAAGAGTACAATCTGTATCATCAAATTTCATTATTTACATGGAACGACACATTAATTGTTCCTTAATATGTTCTTGGAATTTGTCCAAAAAGCAAAACTTTAATAC
>NW_016809780.1:0-1820 GCF_001698545.2 Rhinopithecus bieti | reverse complement strand
TAAAAAGAAAATATAAAACCTTCTTAACCCAGCTTGAACTATCCAAGCCTCTTTTTAGCCATTCACTTACCAACCACCCATTCCAAGTAAAGGTCCAACTCTTTAGCAACATGGGATTCTTTCTTTTTCCCAAAAATGTTAATCATACACACTTTCAGGACATAGCATTCATATCTTAATTATGACAGAGCAAATCTTGGTTGCCTACTGAATATCTTTTCCATCTTTTGAGATACTAGTCAAATGTCATTTCTTGTATAAATTCTTCTCTACCCTCCAGGACAATGAAGCCCTGACTACTTTGTGCTCTTACAGCATTATGCACAAAGTTGTGCCACAAACTTTTTCTTTTATTGCAATATCCTTGAAGTCAGGGGACAAGTAATATTCAACTTTGTGTGTTTCTCATGTTTACTACCATGGCTGGAACATAATAGAAGCTTTTATGTTTGCAAAATAAGTTGTTGAATGCATTAGTTGCCGTCAGGGTATGGTTTTAAAGGTCAATGTACGTGGATATATTAATAAATGGTAGGTACTTCCACAGAGAGATGGTTCTCCATTCTCATTCCCCTTGGTATTGTAGGGTATAACACAAATGAATTAACTCGACTAGTGGGATGGGAGTTGGTACTTAGGTTATAGCTTTGGAGGGCATCCCTACATTCAACATTGTTTTTCATAGAGAGGTGCCAATTGACATTTGCCAATGGAGTGATGGAAGAAATGTTTCTCTATTAAGATGAGTGTTGGTGTGGAAGGCACACAAATAGCTAACTACATTATTCCAAACTTCACCTTTGAGCAGCGTAAGAAATAACAAAGAGTTCAGGAATTTCTTCTGGACCCATTTGAGGCCTCATATTTCAGTCTTTTAATCCCAAGACCATTAGGAGATATTAAAGTTAGAAAGTACTTAAAGTTGAACTGTAAATGGACTTGAAAAAGGTAAAATGAATCACCTGTAAATTAGTGAGGTTCCGACAATAAGCAATCCAATTAGGGTACACGCCTGTCAAGTTACTCAAGTTTCTTTTGAAAGGTATTAATGAGAATGGCATATTTGAAATTTGCAGCAGTTCTGATTTATAGCACAGGCCCATTTGCATAGCTTGTACCATATTGTCACTCTAGAGATAATAGCTAGATCCTCTTTATGTGAAGAGTTCACCTCTGTCAATAAAATTGTCCAGGTGATAGTGCCAAGAATCTACAAAGGGAAATCACTGGGGTCCATGTGTTTAACTAGAACTGCTGTGTTTACCTATTTGCTGCAGTTCTCCTATGCTAGGAAACAACATTTACCTCTTTCCACTCTCCACAACCTTTGGTTCTAATTAGCTTTTGACCCAGAGATGTTCTAGAAAGCCAGGTTTCTCTTTTTGGTCTGTGGTGGCCTGGACCCTACTATGTGCCTGTCTCTCCTACAGTCCTCTGGCCCTTCACTATTTGTCTATGTAACCTTGAACATGACAGATTCATTGGAGTAAAGAAGAGGATCTTGATAGCTTCCAAATCACTTTATGGTTGACTTTATGATATATCAGTCTCTACTAAATAGAAAATTGTGATGTTGTCAGTCTGACAAAGAAAACTAAATTTTGCTTCAGTCTGGATAATGTCAGTGAATAACAAATTGCTTTCTTTTGCCTTTCAAGTGTCTTATACAAAGACAGAAAGTAATTTGTTTTTTAACATTTAGAGTCTAAATAGAATGGCAATGCCTTCTTTAGTGTGTAAATATGACATTGTTAAATTGAAGTGCTTAATGAAGGAACATCTTTTGTTAATTCATTTATCAAAAGGTTTTATATGTATGT
>NW_016809779.1:0-882 GCF_001698545.2 Rhinopithecus bieti | reverse complement strand
CATTTAAAATGAGTGTATTCAATTGATTGCCATTAGAACTTTATATAAACAAAACATTAGAGATTTCCCAGTTTTAATTGACATTGTTCTGACTCATAAAAACTATAACTTTCACATCAATATCTGCTTTCTTTCCTCAGTAAAGAATGATAATGGCTTTGTCTGCACTCAGAATTGTGTGAGATGAGGTCAGTGAGATGGTATGTTTAAAATCATGGCAGAAGTATAAATTCGTCTTTACTTAGTGTAATACTGAATACCACTTAACACATCAATCCACCTTAGAGGTGGATTGCATGAATGAGAGCACATTGAACTGCAAGTTATGTAGCTACCAACAGAATTAAGCGATTTTTCATCAACTGACACATGTGTGACTAAGGACAAAACTAAGTTAACAATATAGTCTATTGTGTGTACTCGTTTGTGTAAAAATGAACAAATAGTATATGGATGGATTACTGCAAGCACAGATATAACTCTGGAGCAGGAATATACAATTAGTGGTCAGTTAATACTTGCTAGATCATATTCTCTTATGTATTCGAAAATATACATTAGCCATGAAAAACTGTTAGCTGAAGTGTTTAACAACAGCAGTGCTATCTAAAAAAATATCTCTTTGCAAATAGTATTTACTATGTCAATACAGTTATTAAATAAATTAACCAAAAAGTGTATTTAAAAAGCAAACTTTCCCCCCTCTACACAGATCTCACAAGACAAATAAAGGCCTGGTCCTTTAAGCAGTGAGTTTCCCTGGACACTCCAACAATATGCTAGAAAAAAATACACAGAAATAAATATATAAATATAATTTCATATTTAAGAATTAAAGGTCTATACAGAATACGTCTGTGATTGATATACTTAACCCTCACA
>NW_016809778.1:0-955 GCF_001698545.2 Rhinopithecus bieti | reverse complement strand
TATGTTCTGTTTACTGAGAAAGGAGAAAACTGTCTTAGGGCGAAAGGTGGGACATGCTAAAGGCAATGCTGCTCTTTATGCACTAAAAGGTTTATGGAGATGTTTGCATATGCATATCAAGGCACAGCATTTTCCTTAAACTTATGTCACAGAGATCTTTATTCAAATGTCATACTGCTGACCTTCTCCCTATGATGATCCTATTATCCTGCCACTTCCCTTTTCTAAGATGGTAAAGATAATGATCAATAAATACTGAGGGAACTCAGAGACCGGTGCTGGCGTGGGTCCTCTGTATGCTGAGCGCCGGTCCCCTGGGCCCACTTTTTCTTTCTCTATACTTTGCCTTTGTGTTTCATTTCTTTTCTCAAGTCTCTCATTCCACCCAACGAGAAACGCCCACAGGTGTGGAGGGACAGGCCACCCCTTCAAATTATCAGTGTACATAGTTCCCTAACTGTCTTACAGTTTTTCCAAGTTTGTTCAGGTCAGGATCCAGAAAGGCCCATACGTTGCAGTTGGTCGGTATGGCTCTTACGTCTCTTTTAATCTGCAGATGCCTCTGCCATTATTTTTCTAGTAATTTTGTTGTTGTTGTTGGAGAAACTAGTTCTTTGCCCTGTAAGTTTCCTCCTTTTTGCTGATTTTTAACTGTGGTGTTGTTTAACATGTTCCTCTGTCACCTGTGTTTCTCATATGTTGGATCTTGGAAATTAGATTTGAAGTTAGGTCCATTTCAAAGATGTTTTATTTCTCTTTTGTTTTTTGGTTTTGTAAGACTACCTCATAGGTGGTGGTGTGTACCTCCATTGGGAGGTAATGTCTCTGCTTGTTTTTGTTTTTAAAATCATATTGCTGGCAGGGCATGGTGGCTCATGCCTATAATCCCAGCACTTTGGGAGGTGGAGGCTGGTGGATCACCTGAGGTAGGGAGTTTGAGACCAGACTGACCAAC
>NW_016809777.1:0-1835 GCF_001698545.2 Rhinopithecus bieti | reverse complement strand
AGAGAAAGAGTCTCATCTTTTGTCTAAACCAAGACTCAAGACTCAAGCTAGTTGACTTAAGAATTTGCCAAACTATGATTGTCAATTCTTCCTTCATCAGTTTGTTACTAGTGGAAGGTATTTGAGTTTCTGGTGGTAAACCCATCTGGGTCTGCAGAACCTCAATTCTTGCCTACTTCAGAAGAAAGAATTCGACTGAGGGGCATAAGGCAGAGAAAGAGACTGAGGCCAAGTTTCAGAGCAGGAGTGGATGTTTATTAAAAAGCTTTAGGGCAAGAAAGAAAGAAAAGTGCACTTGGGAGAGAGCCAAGTGGTCCACTTGAAGAGCAAGTGCTCTGTCTAACCTTAATCCTACAACTTTATGGGCTGGCCCACCTCCAGTGTCTTGCCTGCCTTTCCCATGATTCTTACCTTAGGATGGGCTCCCTGTACGTGCAGTGCACTCCTTGTCCTTGAGAAGTGAGCCTGAGCAGTGTGTTTAGGAAATCATATGCATGCCCATCTGAGGCTTTCTACCCTTTTCCGATGGAGTGCCCCTGGAAGCTCATACTCCACATTCTGTCTCTTAATGCACATGCTTGGGCTTACTTATCCAATACCTGAGATTTTACTGGAAGCCCTTCTTGCTTCTCCCTGATGCCTGCATTCAATTAACACTTTAATGTTAACAGCAGTGGATAAGCAGGAGATTGTCTCTCCCTGGTGCTGGCTACCAAATATTATTAATATCAGAGAGGCAATGTGACAAACCTGATTGCCGGACATGCATGGTGAGTGAGTGCCCTGATCATGCCTGTCTAACTACCTGTAACAAGCTTAATCCTGTCAAATGGTTGCTTCTCAAATATCACAAATAGAACCTATTAATATGACAAAGCTAAGTTTATTGCTTACCCTGGTAAGGAAGAAAACCGCCTAACAGTGATTGAAGAGTGATCCATAAGGCAAAATGCAGAAAAGAATGAAAAAGAGCAAAAATGACCATAATTAGTTTTGATGTATCTTAGTTTATAAGTTACTTACCTCAGCCTAAATCATACTGTCATAAACATCACTTGAGATTTTTAAAAAAAATGAAACTATGGGAATAATGGCCTTCATATACCAAGATACTTGATGAAAAAGGTAAAGCCTTACTGAGGTGTCTTTTCACTTACCCTAAAGTATCTTCTTTCTATGACCTGGCAGCTCCTTTATTTAGCTTCTGGAGCTATCCATGCTGCCTTATGCCTGTTCCAAAATCCATACCAGATCTTAGTAGAAAAAGCTGAGGTGCCAATGTTATCTCTTTTTTATCAAATATAATAAGCATTCATTTAGAGTGACAGATAGTGGCTGAGGAGAATTCAGCCGTGAATGGATTCCTAAATTTTCTTCCGTACCTACCTCAAGAAGTCTCCTCCCCTGGGAAATATTGGGTCCTTCACTTAAATTAGATATCCCTCCTATGTTCTCTCATAACATTTATAACTATCCAGCATCAAATTTTTTATAACTATGTGTGTTTTTCTTTATATCCATCATCAGTCTGTTAATTCTTAAGAGTAAAATATGCCTAAGGAGGCTCTGTATCCACAATGTCAAGAAATGCTGCCTTAATGAATGAATGAAGTAATTCCTACTGAAATGTGAAATACAAACCCTTTCCTGAGAAACCTGCTAATAAAAAATATCTCTAATGTTTGAAAGGGGGGAGCTTATAGCCAAATGGTGCCAGATAATCTTAGACAATTTTATCCATATTAAAAGGACTATAAAAAGCATGATATTCAAATTGTTAAAAATATTATAATAAAATAATAATCACATGTTAAAATTTTATTTTATTTAGAATC
>NW_016809776.1:0-1579 GCF_001698545.2 Rhinopithecus bieti | reverse complement strand
CAGGCTTGAGCCACCGAGCCCAGCCAACATTTTTAGTTACTTACAAAACTTGCTGGCCAGGTGCGGTGGCTCACACCTGTAATCCCAGCACTTTGGGAGGCTGAGGCGGGTGGATCACAAGGTCAGGTGGTCGAGACCATCCTGGCTAACACAGTGAAACCCCATCCCTACTAAAAATACAAAAAATTAGCTGGGCGTGGTGGCGGGCGCCTGTAGTCCCAGCTACTCAGGGGGCTGAGGCAGGAGAATGGCGTGAACCTGGAAGGCGGAGCTTGCAGTGAGCCGAGATTGTGCCACTGCACTCCAGCCTTGGGGACAGAGCGAGACTCCATCTCAAAATAAAACAAAACAAAACAAAAATATATATATATGGATTGGGGACATTAATTTGGACATTAATGTCTTTGATCTGGAAAATTTGAAAACTTTTATCCTTTCCGATGTTTCCTCTGCCCCATTCTCTATCTTCTGACCTTCAAGGACTCTATTTGATGTATGTTGGACCATCTTACTGTTCTGTTTGCACATTAGCTTCTCTCCTGCCCTTCCCAGCTTTTATCTCCGTTTGCTATGTTCTCCAAAATTCCTTCTACTCTGTCTTCCATTTCACCTACTCCCTCAGTGATTTGTCTGACATGCTGGTTAAATCAGCCCATTGAATTCTTAACTTTAGTTATTGCTGTTTACAGTTGACCAGGGCTATTTTATGGTCTTTGTGGATGTGTTCTGTCATCTCTGTGGGTCCTGACTCATGGAGTCTTCATTCCTGCTGTGCTCTGGTTTCTTCGGTTATGTGCAGACCATTTTGAGAAATATTTACAGGAGGAATAAGCTGAAGGCACCGCATGATGCATCCTCTTCCGGAGACTTTTGTCCACTTGTGACAAGGTCTGGGTATTGCTGGTCTGGAGCTGCCTTATCCCAAACTCAAGGCTTTAAGATCTTCAGACCACCCTAGTAGGCAGAAGTCTGTGCAAGGGCTGGTTGACCCCTCAGGAGCTTCTGTAAAGTAGGAGGGTCTTTTGAGTTTCTCACCTTTGGTGGATCCTGGTTGGTCTGATGTCCCAGAAGCACTGGCTCCCTCTCTGTCTGGATTGTAGAGCTGTGTCCACAGGCCACTGTGGTTGAAGGTGGGGCAGATGTGAGTCCCCGTCAGTGCCCTGGGCTGGGCACAGCTTAGTGTGCATTGACTCCAAGTTGTTGCCCACATGTCTGCTGTGAGACCACTTGTCCTCACTGTGGACCCCACAGCATAGATGTAAGCTCAACCTCAGCCTCTGTATTGCCTGGGAAGCATGAAGGTCTCACCACACTCTGATGGTGCTACTCCTCTCAACCACAGGAGCCCCTCCTGTCAGCACTGGAGTGCCCTGCCCTTGGCGCTTGCCCACCTGTCAGGATGTCTTTTTTTTTTTTTTTAGATGGAGTTTTGCTCTTGTTGCCCAGGCTGGAGTGCAGTGGTGTGATCTCGGCTCACTGCAACCTCTGCCTCCTGCATTCAAGTGATTCTCCTGTCTCAGTCTTTGAAGTAGGTGGGATTACAATAGCCTGCCACTACGCCTGGCTAATTTTTTTTTTT
>NW_016809775.1:38136-68997 GCF_001698545.2 Rhinopithecus bieti | reverse complement strand
TCCACCCAATTCAAGCTTCCTGGCGGCTTGGTTTACCTACTTAAGCCTTAGCAATGGTGGATGCCCCTCCCCCAGCCTCGCTGCCACCTTGCAGTTAGATCTCAGACTGCTGTGCTAGCAATGAGGGAGGCTCTGTGGGCGTGCATCCCTCTGGGCCAGATGTGGGATATAATCTCCTGGTGTGCCATTTGCTAAGACCCTTGGTAAAGTGCAGTATTAGGGTGGGAGTTACCCGATTTTCCAGGCGTTGTGTGTCTCAATTTCCTTTGGCTAGGAAAAGGAATTCCCTTCCCCCTTGCGCTTCCCAGGTAAGGCGATGCCTCGCCCTGCTTCAGGTCTCGCTGGTCGGGCTGTACCCACGGACCAGCGCCAACTGTCCGACACGCCCCAGTGACATGAACCCGGTACCTCAGTTGAAAATGCAGAAATCACCCATCTTCTGTGTCGCTCACACTGGGAGCTGGAGGCTGGAGCTGTTTCTATTTGGCCATCTTGGGTGTGCCCCCGCATTTTAATATATTAGGGACAGAAGACAAAGCATGGAGTTTGCTGTCACATACCGGCTCACCTTGTGCCAGGCTCTGGCTAATTGTAGGGTGTAAGAAATACCTTAATTTGGCTGTCTTGGGTTCTTTGGGGAGGCAGGCAAGTTTTACATCACTTAATACAATCCTTATTTTTGATAGCATCAGGCTCCTTTTCATGGCGTGCTGAGCCCAGCCAGGAGCATTCATTGGCTTGAGGTGCTCCCTTTTCTAATTCCTCAGGTGTGGCTGCTGAGGGGCTTCAGGCCATCTTCAAATCTTGTGGCTGCTCCTGGCTCAGTTTGTGAATAAAGACAGCAGGGAGACTATTGCTATTGTTTAAATCACATAAGGGTGCCATGCTTGTGAGCCTGTGGAAAGCCTCAGCTTGAATATTTATAAGCCCACAGGAAAGTCCATGTGAGAGAGTAATACAAAGTGGGTGAGGTATATCTGCCCCGTGGGTGTGAAGTGTGCCAACCACACACTGCAACCTGGGCAGCCAGCCCCGACAGGTGCAAGAGCACCTTAGCCCAGGGCTCCATGGAGCAGTGGAGGAAGTTGCCACTATCCACTCTGCCCTGACTGGCGGGCCTCTGCTCCCAGCACCCATCACAGTTGTTATTGACATAACTTAAGACCATGGAATAGGGTTTGAATCCAGGCTCTGCCCTCTGTGATTCCTCACCTGTAAAATGGACTAGTGTGTAAGAGAAAACTGGACCTTCAGGTAAGCAAAAATATATATATTTTTAATCACATCATTTCTTTGGGTATGTATATAAAGCCTCTTCTACCAAAGGAATCCCAGCAAGATCAGTGACTCAGGTGTCCCTCTGTGGTGAATGTCACATGTAGTCCTCCCCAAACGAGGTCCACAGTGGGAAGCAAACCAGCCTGGCCCTGGTTCTCCACTGCTCTCAGGCCGAAAGCAGCTTCTGAGCTGAGCCTCAGCAGGAGTTCCTGGGCCCTGACAAGCATCCCTCAGGCAGACTTCATCCTAGCAGTCACAAGAAACTGTCAGTAGTTGATAATGTTTACCTACAAGAATTGTCATTTCATACAACTCAACCTATTATTTGATGATTATCCATCTCCATCCTAGACTTTATGCTCCATGAGGCAGGGATTTTTGTGTATTTAGTTTACTGCTCTAATGTCCGTGTTTAGAATAATGCTGGGCACACAGTAAGCCGTTAATAAAAATTGACAGTGTAATTTGCTTTGTAATAAAATATTTCTAAACCACAGTGCCCATGGAGGAAATCAGTAAAGTAACTGAGATACCAGTCAATAAGAACGAAATGTGTCAGCAAGAAAGAAAATGGAGACCTTTGGGTGGTTGATGTATCCTGTTCTAGGCCTGTGAGCCCCGGGGTTTAAAAGCAGTCTTGTGCCCTGAATTCCAAATGGGCTTGATGGTACTAATAAAACAGTTAAAATCAGTAACTTCTTCAGTGGGCATATCAGACTAAGGCAAGAGAATACAGTATCAGATACGAAGTTTGCTGGAGACTTGGAATGGTTTTTCTGGTATTCAATTTGGAGTACACTCAGGGACTATCAGCTTGGTCATAGGTTACGTTCAGAGGCCAAATGGAAGGTAAAGGATGATTTGGACTGGGTTTCACATGACAGCTGAGCCAGAAAATGGTCCGTCTGCTCTCCCTTTGCAGCTATGAAAAAAGCAGTTCCTGAAGTGAGGCCACCCTCTCTGGTAGTCTCTGGGGCCCTGCCATCACCTTGCCCCACTGCACTGTTGTTTTGGGGGTGTGTTTGTGTGTTGTGAAGGGCAATGGAAAAACGAAGGGACTAGGGCTGTGGGCATTTGTTTTCTTCTGCCTGGCATCTCTACCTGATTCAAGACTGGGTCGCAGCAAGCACAGCTAGGAGGAAGAAGAAATGTGGGGAGAATGACACTGGCCAGCCACCAAAGACAACACAGCCACCATGGAAAGAAGCCATAAGTCACCCGGAGGGCTGGTCACCTCTGCCATGGCTCAACTTGACAGAATGGTGCCCTAGAAGGTAACAATTTTCATAACCTTAAAAGACATCCTCAGCCCCGTGTTCTAACAGCCTCATTGTACCAAGGAGGTTAGAAGACATTAGCATCTGCGGGCAATGGGCAGGTCACATGATTCAACCTTATCTGTAGAGGAAAAAAATGAAAAGCTGATGGTCGGTCACTTGGACTGCCCAACAGGTGCCACCTCCAGCTGGAGACAGAGCCTTGACAACCTCACCAATGGTCATAGTATTGCACTGGGATAGCTGGTGCCGGCCCTCCCAATCCGCTGGGCACCAGCCATCCCAACGCAGCACCTGCCACACCCCTCTGCCATTTTCATATTTTCCTCATAGAAGTTTTATCTACCTGTGCAGGAATCTTCAGAGTTTCTTTGGGGAATCTAAACATGTGGTTTGCATTTAACACAAATAATCGGACTGGGGCTCTGTGAGGGCAGAGGCCACGTTTTATCACTGTGTTCCCAATGCAAACGCAGGAGACATACCAGAAAAAGCCAAGTCACAGTCCTGATTTCCTAGCAACATTTTGCACTGACTGTGATCAGACCAGTCGCAAATTTATGTCTTAGGTATATTTTTAAAATACTGCCCTGGAATCAAATAATGGGATATCAAATACTTTTAATGAAATCCCATAGGTGGGAAGAAAAGCATTTCCATAGTCCTGCCAGTCCCCCAGTCTGGGGAAGGCTACATATTGCTGAACACAGTATTTCACTGGGTCTGAAGGCGACCACATCAGTCTTTCACGGTGAGGGATGCTAGGAACAGAGGAGCCCAGTCTGAACCACAGCTTTTCAGTTGGTGAAGAAGTGGGACAAGGCTCCATGGCTGTTTCACAGCCTTTCCCGGCTACCCTCCGCATCAGTCATGACTGCTACCCTCCTTCACTACCTGCTGGCCAATGGATGGGACTCAAGGTTTCTTGTCTTTTTGGGTCACCAACCATCTGTACAGAAAAAGGCCATTTTTCCTGCCTGAAAAGTGAGCACTACAGGCTGGCTCTTGTTCCACAGAGTAACTGTCTGAAGAAGCGAGTCTTTAGACACCACACTCGCACTTCCCCGTCACACAGGCTTGCAGACTAAATATTAAAGACTAGACTTCAGCTTGTAAAGGAAATTCTAAAAACAGAAACAAAAGAAGGTCACCTGTTACCACTACCAGCCATTTGTGGAGAAGCCACCACCGAGAGAGCCAACACTCAGCACCTTTACTAAGTCGAAATCAAACAGATATTCCATAGCTATGAAATATCTGAACATCTCCGGAGACAGTTCACTGCAGACAATTGACAGCAGATGTAAAGTACCTCTGATCAACGTGGGCCCCACTTAGGAAGTTCCCGAGCATGTCCACGGAGTGCATGCCATGTGCTTGCCTTCACAGACCATTTATGGGTGGCCACGGCTGAGTTATAGGAGTGGAATGCTGTAGGGTTTCAGAGGCTGGTGATAGTCAATAATCTGGTCACACTACACACATCACCATTCCTCGGACAGGGGCCTGTTATTCACAGTGACCCCTTGGATGCTCATGCATCTGGGCATACTCTCCCTCATTCCAATGCAAATGTTGCCTCCATGGGAAATGTTTGTCACCACTTCCTGCCACAGGGTTGTTCTTGTTGTGTTCCCACCTCCTACGGATGTCCCTCTTGAGCTCTTTCTCACTTTTAAAAATTTATTCAATAGCTGTTTACTGAGGGCATTACTCTCAACCCTGATGATACAACAGTATCGTAGTGGGACTCAGACTCTTGAAGCAGAAAAGCTTTGGTATCTCCCATACCCAGCGCACTTTGTGACACTTTTTAGGAAATTGGTTATAGGTTAGAGGTTAATTAGAATTGATACTAATTCTAATGAGACATCACAATTTGCCTTAACATTCAATGATAAACCTGCTAGGTGTATCACACAACTAAGTCAAGAGTTCATATTCTGTCTTTCAAATAGCCAGCCACTGGCCCATTTAGGAACACAGCAGAAGACCATCTAACTATTAAACATCAATTTCTCTTATAACATTTTTCTGAAAAAATAAAAAATCCCTCTAGTGTTTAGTGGTGGTCTGCCCTGTGACTCAGAGGGCTAGGAAATCTAGCTAAGTCTGAGCCGCAGCCTTCGCTGACCCAGCACAGCTCACTACAGTATGATGCCCAAGGGCTGGCCAGCCACTAAGTTGCTTCCTGTATTCCATCTGACACAGCTTAGACAGCATTCCAGGCTCTTCAGGGGCACAGCTTCATAAAGTACTGATGGTACTAGAATAAAGGCAAACTCTGACAGGAAAGTTATTCTCATACGAATTTAAGATAATCAGCCAGTGCTCTGCCTCCAGATGGGAAGCCTCACTGGCTTTTCCTTCTTGGTGTTCTTTCCTGTTCCCTCTTTACCTTTCCAGTCTAAACACGGGGGTGCCCAGTGTTCACTCCTTCATCCTCCTCCCTATCTGCATTCCCCTCCTGATCGCAGTTGGCCCCATGGCTTTAAGTACTACCCCAAGCTGAGTTTTCATTTCCAGTTTTGAACTCCAGATGTGCATATATATCCAGCTGCCTGCTTGGCCTCCACTGGGATGTCTAGCAAGGCACTTGAAAATTATGTGCAAACCAGGACTCTTGATTTTTGTTCCGCACTCAAAACCAATTCTTCACTTTGTCCACCTCATCTCAGCAAATGAGAGGTCAATTCTTAGACATGTGCAGGTCGGAAACCTTGGTATCATCTTTGACTCCTTTCTCAGAAATCCCACGTTACTCTATCGACAAAGCCTGTGGGCCTTCATTCTAGCTGTTCCCTTTGCCTGGAATGCTTTCTCCTATACCCATATGGCTAACTCCTCTATCTCCTTCAAGGCTGTGGTTAAATCTCCTCTTCTCAATAAATCCTACCCTATTTCAACATTCCCTCTCACTATTCCAGCATACCCCGGCCTCCCTTACCCAGGCTACACCTTCTCCCGGCTCCTCTACCCTACTGCACACCACCTTTTAACATACTATATAGTTTACTTATTTTGTTTATTGTCTGCCCCCGCTAGCTTGAATGTAAACTGCATGAGGACAGGGAACTTTGTGCAGTTTGTTCGTTGTGTCCCAACTGCCTAGAACAAGGTCTGACATGTAATAGGTGCTTAGTAAATATTCACTGATTGAATGGATGAATGAAAAGATAAGGTGATGTGATTATATTACATTTTTAAACGAAGCCATTGTAGAAAGTTCTTGACAAGTTTTTGAAATGGCTGAAGGAAAAGCTTCATTTTGCACTTCTGGCCAACAGAACGCCAGCCACACAGTTACTACTGAAACACATGTGCAGACCAAACCACAGGACTGGTCTTTTGCATAACTGCCTGCACTGAAAACCTTCCTGGCTACAGAAAATAGCTGGTTGTTAGGAAATCACGTAGAAAAAAATAGTCAGTTGATTAAATGTAATACACTTTCAGGTATCTAGAGAGCAGCCTGAGTCTAGGCTCAGATCTCTGAAATTGCTTCCAGCCTGGCCTGGCTGCGGCATGGACAGCTGCCAAGACAGGCCGTGGCTGACCTGTGAGAGCCGGCCAGGCACTGGCCGGGAGAGGAGCAGCACACGGGAGAAGGACGGGAAAGGACAGGTGAGAGAAGACAAAAGATATGCGGGGGAATGAGGTGATCCACGGCCACTTGTGAAAGAGGCAGGGTGGTACTTAGAAGCAGTGTGAGCCTGGAGAACGGAAAACACCACTGTGAAGGTACCAGCACTGTGGGCAGAGGATGCAGAACTGTTCTGCAGCCCAGGAAAACGCCCACTCCTCTTGGCTGCATCGCAGATCAACCTCTGAGGGTAGGGGATGAGTTTTCCTGTTCCCAGTAGATGTTTAGAAGTCAGGCCATCTGTCTCGATCAAGTGTACAACAACTGGGACTGAGTGATAAGCAGCATCGCTGTGTGTGGTTAACGCTCATCTGTGTGCTTCCCTCTCTCTTCTGTCTACGTTTTTAATCTTTCCCCGAGTCATCTTCCATGCTGATAGTCGGAAGTCATTCTGGCAGCCCCTAACAGTTATTTGTAGGCCACCAACTGTTGTTAAGTGGAGACATTTTCTCTTTTACAATATCCCAAGGCAAACTGTCAGTCTGAAGGCTGTGCTTTGAGGAGGGCTCATGTATCAGACCACATCCAGTTCCCTCACCACTGAATTTGCCATTAAGATACACTCTTCCAAAGACCACAGTGTGAGTCTGCAGACTTCCCATGTGCAGGGACTCTGGAGACACTCTGCAGTACTGATCCTCACTCACCAAGACAAGAGACACCCTACTTCAGAAGAAAGAGACAATACATGACACAATTTAGAATGAATTTCATGGGTAAAAATAATAAAAAGTGGGTAACTATCTGGAAAACTATCCAGTAAAAAAAACAGAAGTCTTACTGTGACACAGATGCACTTGTCCCATTATAAAAAGCACTGGTTCCAAGACAGGCTGGAGGCCTGAACTGCAATTCCACTGGAAACGCGCTGACAGTGGTAAGGAGTGTTCCTATTCCTCAGTTTCTACGACTCCAGCCCTATCCCCAGCTACACTCAGTGCCTCTTACGCAGTCCTCTACACATATGGCAGTGTCGACCGGCTTCACATGCCATTTCTGATGCCCATTTCCTTTCTAAGCATCATTTCTTTGGAAGAACCTTCTGGAAAGGTCTTCTATAGTAAAAATGATAGATTCCAAGTAAAGATGAAATGGAGGTGAAATATAAACACCTTCCCCCAAATTTATAATATACATTCACAATGAATACTTTAACTCTTGTTGGAAGTTTGTAAAGGTGATTAGAATCCTTTAATAATCATGAAGATCATTTACACTAACAATGGCAGCATTTCATCCTTGTCGAGCACCCTGTGCTAGACATTGGTTAAGCACTTTAACTATAACTCATGCAGTCCTGATAGCAATCCTATGAGGTTGATATTAGTATCATTTGACAGATGAGGAAACTGAGGCACAGAAGGGCTAAGTAGGGTTACACAGTTAACGGCAGGACAGGGAGCTCAAAAATAGAGAATGTGGCTCCAGAGTCCACTTCCTGAGCTTTATCCTAGACTGCTGTTTTACTGCAGACCAGAGACTAACTTCCAAGACAAAAACATTTGTCCAGCTGAAGCGGGGAGACTGATACGCACTCAAAAGCTGACTTAGTCATATCTACGAGGATTAGAGAGCAGGTGATAAGGAACCATTATCAAGTGAGAAACCACAGGAGTGCCGTGAGGGGTTATGGAGGGGGGAAGACTGCACCAAAACAAAGGTTGCCTAATGTCAAGCAGGTTGACTTGCTAATCCTATTGCAAAACAACAGCAAGATAAAGACATTCCATCTCCACTATCTCTTCCATTTGATCTGAGTGTCACCAACCTTATGGAAGCATTAGATGCCACTTTGGAATGGCTGCCCTTGGTCCAACCAACTTCTAGAAAGAAGCCTAGTGAACAGGTCAGAACAATTTAAGGTTCACTATGATGTGAACCTTGTACAGAATGTGGAACACCTGTGTGAGCAGAAAACTGCAAACAGCACCAAACCCACTGGACCAGAAGGGGAAAAAAAAAAAGATCTAAGCAGTATAATCAACTGACAACTTAGTTTTTGCTCAGATCTTGTATGCTTGGGAACCATCTGAAATTACAGATCCACTCAGAAAAATAATGCCATCCACAAAATGATCCATAAAAAACACATCCAAGAAAGCCATATGTAGCCAATTAGACAAAATCGGGCAATGAGCATCTCAGTCCCACATCCCTCCTCCAGTAGGTCAGGCCACTGTTCAGCCATCTCGCCTCCTCCAAGCAGCCTTTCTCAGTTCACAGAGCTGATGATCTTTGTCTTGCCTGACTGCCTCCTCACCCCTGAATCCTTGCACCACTATCTGTGATCCAGGGGGTGTTAGTTACACCCATGGCATTGAGGGATCTGCTTATTCCTATGTCTGCGTGCAGGGGAAGCTGCTCGTCATCTCAGGCATCTGGCTCTCGTGAAAGCTTGCTTAGAACACCTGTAAACACCAGAGGGTTGGGGGGAGGCAAGATCTCTTCCTTCCACCCAGGAAGAGTTCTGGTTCTGTACCCTACAAGCCCAAAGGAAATTAGCAAAGGTATTCAAGCCTGCTTGTCTTCCTCAGATGCCAGATGGGCTGCTATCTTCAGTACCAAAACTTCAATTAGCCACTCAGAGTCTGGGGCACTTAAACAGTATTTCTAAATAAAAGTAATATAACAAAGTAGGAGTTATAACATGAATCACGAATTTCTGCCCAATCGTGACCACTTTTGGTTAATCTATACCTTTGCCCATTCAGGTTTTTCAATGAAAACTTGTTCAAAGCCCAAGTAAAATTTGATTTCAGTGATGACCAGTTCTGGTGATTCTTCAAATGATGGCTCATCAGTTATTTATGCCATAACTGTCTAGGAGGGCTGTGGGTCTATGTCAAAATTGAGACTTAATGACAATCGTTAAATCCAAATGCCTGTAAATTTACAGCTGGGGCTAGAAGAGACTAATGAGCAGTTCCACAGATATGTGCCTCTGTCAGCGAACATGAATTTACTGAGCATCTACTATGCACGAAGTGGGTTCCACTCTGAACACCAGAGGTAGAACTGAAAAGACACGTCGCACCCTTGTGGGGCTTCCTTATATTCTGAAACAGTGGTTCTTACACTTCCTGGACTTGACAGTCCAGAAAAACTGTTGGGAGGTCAACATTTTTTATTTTGCCAATAAGGACATTGAAGATAGCCTTTATTGTCTCCTCTCATCATTTCATAAAAAGAATATCTTAATGGAAGAAGGGTGAAGGATGTAATCGGAAAATAAAGGACAGTTCTTTGAAGCGAATACATTCGGCTTGATGAAATGTTACTACACTTACCAAACTCCCTTGATTTTGCTGTGAAATGGGAAAAGCCTTAGCACAGAGTGGACTAGCACTCGTTCAAAGGAAGCAACTTCTGGCTGAGGGCCCTTCTGCCAGGTAAGAGATGGGGGTGTGCAGAGGGTACCTGTGTTAAGATGTGGACACCTTTCTAAGAAGCCTACTTATTTACTGTGCAAGTATCAAGATACAGGGTAAGGAGGCTCTGAGTCTCTTTGGAGTCTAGGTCCAAACTTGTTTTTGTTGCATCTCATTTTGTGTTTTAAGTTTTAAGAGACGAGGTCTCACTATGTTGTCCAGGCTAGTATGCAGTGGCTATTCACAGGTGTGATCATATTGCACTACAGTCCCAAACTCAAGTGATCCTCCTGCCCGAGTAGCTAGGACCACAGGCATGAGCCTATGTGGCTTACTCCATCTCATTTTAAAGTTTCAAGAGTTTGTGGACAAGCTAAACCGGCTTAATGTCGACATTTAGTAACTCATTTAGTTCCAGGGGCTAGATCAGGAACAGGAAGTCAAAGGGTTTCCTGGCAATAAAAGGGTTTTTGTGAATGACTACAGCATCTTTGAGAGCAGATATCTACATGTTATTTTAGTACATGATCAATAATATTAGAAGGTTTAACCAGTAAGATTTTCAGAGACAAGCAAGAGAAAAAGGGAAGGAACTGGTTATTTTCAAGTTGTCAATTAAAAACAAAGAAGCTTGCATTAATGCTTTTGCTGTTTCCCCAGAGAAATCTAGTAGGATATCCATTTTCTACTAAAAATACTCCCATGATATTGTAGTTGGCAAGAAAAACACTCTCCAGGGTGGAGAGAAGATGACAGATGAACATAAATAGAATTCTTTAGAAGACAATCAGAGCACAGTTGTCGTAAAAAGATCTGACAACCAAGGTCCCCAAAGGAAGTTTCTGTTATAAGTAATTAATGGCCATCAATTAAAAATTGTCTGATGTCCTTAGGATATGTGGAGAAACAATCTAGAAGATGCAGTTTCTCCATTGTTGAAGCCTCCCTCTTTCTCAGCAATAATTCCTGTTTAAAAGCAAATCACTTCCGCTAGCAGTTTTTAAAGCCTTAACTCTAGAACTGTTGAAATACATCTCAACAAACTCATCTAGCCAGATGATTCCTTCCCGTCAGTTAGTGATGAAGCCTTACTTCACATTCCGGGTGAGAAGCTGTTTGTTAACTGGCTTATATGCAACTGGAAGAACTTTATGAAATACATTCTCTGTAAGTTATTCATCAGACAGGCAGGATTACAAAAGACAGAGCTCCTGCTTGACTATAATCAAAATACACTGATAATTCAAAACAAGTTACTAAAATAAATAAGCTGCAAAATGTAGTGTGTAACAGAGTAAAACGCACTTTGAAAAAACATAGTTACTAAGGTATGGAATTTCTAGGACAACTAAATTTCTTGCCTGTTGAGGTCTTTGGGTGCAGATAATGTTAAATAATTCCTACTACAACAAACCAGGCGCTGTCTTTTCAACACCAGATCCCTGAACTTGGCCTCTGTTACTCTGAACACACAGCCACTCTACATTTTGAGTTGAAATTACTTAAGAGTTGTGGACACGTATTTGTACTGATTCTTAAAGCATTTTAATATTGGCTTCACTTTCTCCATATGTGTAGTTTTAATCTGTACAGCTGGCTGTCTTTAAAAGAAAAAAGTTGCTGGCCATTTAATAAAGCTACTGGGAAGACCATCTACAATAAATGAGCTCATAAATGTGGCTGACTGTGCTGTAGGACAGTTCTTCATAGCAGATGCAAATTATTTTTGAAGTGGCTTTATAGCTTAAAAGAATACCACCTTTGCATTAAGCCCCTAAAACAGAGTGCCGGAACTGCTCATGTAAATATTCAGAGCCATGCTTAAATGATTATTTGTTAATGTCATTTGAACATAGATCATCCATGGCTCTGTGATAATTTATGTCTACAATTAAGTAGTTGCCATGGCAAACCACTTTCACATTTTATTTGCATATCAACTGCTGTATCAGAATTTTAAGAGAGTTTGCAATTTACTTCCAGACTTTCCAACTCATTCTTTAAAAACAAGTCCCCGTCTTGGCCAGGTGCGGTGGCTCATGTCTGTAATCCCAGCACTTTGGGAGGCCGAGGCAGGTGGATCACCTGAGGTCAGGAGTTCGAGACCAGCCTGGCCAACACGGTGAAATCCCATCTCTACTAAAAATACCAAAAATTAGCCAGGTATCGTGGCAGGTGCCTGTAATCCCAGCTACTCAGAGGCTGAGACAGGAGAATCGCTTGAACCCGGGAGGCAGAGATTGCAGTGAGCCAAAATCAAGCCATTGCACTCCAGCCTGGGCAATAAGAGTGAAACTCCGTCTCAAAAAAAACCAAAACAACAACAACAACAAAAACAGGTTCCCGTCTCTAGATTTACTAAATTAATACCTGCTTGGCCCACTTGCTTTTCAGCAGTCATTTTTTAATTTAATGATATGGTTGAATTCTTCATTCCCTTTATATATTATTTATTTTATATTTCTTTTGCTTCTCTATGGTACAGTTTATGAACTGATGACTCTCTAATACAGCCTGGGAGCAGAACTCAGGAAGTTGTAGACCTGCATCTACAGGTCTCTGCACATAGCAGGCACCCAATAAAAGTGCCTAGGACCGAAACTGAATTCTGACCTACCTTCTCACAGCATGTCTGCATTTGTTTTACCTTTTTACCAAGGGACTACTAAAGGCTGATGAATTAGGAAATGCGTCCTATCAGTGGTATGGTTAAACTGATTCAGACATGGAACTGTTAGACCTGACTTCTGGTGGAGCATCGTCTGTCTGGAGAGCCAGAAACCAAGAGCCTCCCTTTGGCAGCCAGAGGTCTTCAGGGCCTTATGCTCACCAGGAAGAAAAGGAAGGGCTGTTCCTTCTACTCTCCCCATGCCTCTTTGAGGGTGTTCTGAAGGTGGGCAACCAAGGTCACACCACCCCAGAGAAAGCCCAGTGACTTTTTCAGGAGTAAAATTCTGAGGCAGGGCTCCATGTGCGCCAAGCATCTCCATCCCTCTCCCTATGCTTCGCAATCCCTTGTTCTGATTTCTCTCCTCTCAGTGGCTGACCTTGTCTTTTGGGCCTGGGAGTGAATAAGTAGGGCATGAGAACAGTCATGGGGTTGGGCTATGGTCATAACCTTGCTGCTTAAGGTAATTTTTTACCCTGTGTAAAAAGCAGTAAGAATACCAAGTCCTGGAGAGTGATCAGCTGCATTTCATATGCTCGCCCATACTTCCACCCATCAGATTTATGACAAAAGCAATTCTATAAGCGGCAAAGGCAAAATCTCCACTTGTCTGTCCCAGCTTTTCCTTTTATTGCTTTTTTTCATGTTGTCCTCTTTCACTCTCAATCATCGCTCACTTCCAAGAAGGCTGAGCCTGCACACACCAGGCCCTTCACCGCCACTGCCAGCGCCATTCCCACGACCACACCCTTCACCCCAGCCCTGCAGAGGCAGGGTTCAGCCCCAGGGCAATCTATCTGGTCAGACTGGTGGGGCAGCTTGCTAAGGCTGTCCTGCTGGACTGAGACCCATGCAGACAGAGGGCTGGAGGGGGTAGAGAGTGTGAGAGCCAGCCCAGCATAAAGGGAAGACTGGAAGATAGCAGGCAGCTGGCCGGTGGCTCATGCTCATGGCGGTCCCTGTGGAATAGGCCCAGCCAGCACAAGTGAGCCAAATCCTGAGCTCAGTTTAATGGCTTCAGTCCCAAATCTGAGTCACTGGGGATTCCATGGACTTCTAAGAGAACCCTACACGCATTTCCAAAAACAAACTGCTTGATGTTGTCATGGAAAACCTGGATCTTTGCATTCTACGGTTTCACGATGGATTATATCCAGGTCACGACCTAAGGAAGACAGCCGGCAAAAAGCCAACCCTGCTGGCTGATCACCCGGCTTTTGTAATGAATCCCAAAGGGATGCGAACCGATGTGTGTTGCTGGCTCTGCCAAGTCCTTGGACAAGTTCTCACCTCTGAAGACCAATCAGCCTGTGGTTTACTCCGCCAGGAGGCTCTGGGAAGCCACCTGGAATCAACATTCAATGGCTAGAAGCTGCCTCCAGAAGGCAAAGGAATGGAAAATGTGCATGTCAGGGGAAGGGGAGTGGGAGGAAGGAGCTCTTTGTTTTCCTGTCAATTTGACTGCTCTCTCCTGCTTTTTAAAAAAATGATCTGAGGACACCCCTGGTTACACCAAAGCCACAGGACTGCTGTGTGCCCTGAGCTCCAACACAGGCAGGCTCTTAAGAACAGGGAAGGACCCTACACACTGTATTTGTGTTTGATTTGAACAGAATAAGGTCAATTCTAAAAGCTACAAGATATCCCTGTTCCTTAGAATGCAACAAATCGGGAAACAAATAATAAACTAAAACTTGCCAAGAAAGCAGAAATACTTTGATAATGATTCTACAGCTACCATTTATTATTTACTGTGTGTTAAGCACTATGCTTAAGCCTTTCTCATATAGTATCTAACTTAATCCTCAAAACAGTCCTGAGGTATAAACTATTGTTATATCCATTTTACAAGTGAGAAAACTATGGCTCAGAAAAGTGAGGCAAATTGGTCCCTGTTTCAAAGGCACATTCAGGTGAGGCTTGACCCCTCATTACTGCATGAGTGCTGAACATCAAGGACACGTGCACAGTATTTAGAAAGTATCAGCCGGATGTCCACCATCAGGCCAGGCCCTGAAGGCAGATCCTGCTATCTGGATTCACGTAACAGGCAATAGTTATATTTCATTACTGTTTAAGTTAGCCCAGAGTTTGGGATTTCCACTGAAGTAGCAGATTCTTTCACACCCAATTTCTAAACTCGGAATATCAAGATTTTGATTAATTGTGCTGTGTTTTTTATAGACAGTGAAGGCTACACAAGCCTGTGGCCTATTTATATCTTAAAATTAGGTATAGCAAAATAATATGCTTACGATCATTTTCATCCAGTCACATTTTGCCAAAATGTAAGGTGTAAGAACAAACACAGCCTGAGTGTATTTCTAAAGAATCTTTTTGTTGCTCTGGCAACAGGCTCCTTTCTCATCATTTGTTTCGGTGTTGAAGAGATCCAGGGCTGAGGGAGACGGGGCATAGGGAGAGAAGAGGCTGATGCTCACAGCTGCAGCAAGTCCTTGCTGAGGCCGGGGCTGACCAGAGGCTATCACAGATTGGCCAACGGGAGAAAGCAAGCCAGCCCTTTCTGATGCCAGCGTGGCAACGTCCTCAGCCACGGATTCAAGAACCACAGCGCCCCTTACACTGGCTTGAAGTGCATGATGAGACCTCCAATAGGGGAGAAAACGCCCACTGAGTATCCCTTGCAGGTGTGACCCCCCAAAAATGAGAAGTATAGCTCAGTCCCTCTTTTTCATGATTTCTTCTCTGAAGGGTGATGCTAGGCTGGACAGTGAAAAGAAACCAGTTATTTCCTGTATTTCAGCACTTAGATCAGTGGCTCCTAGACAGCAGTCAAACTATGCAGGAATCTCTGCCTCCTGCCAATTTAAAATTGTGAGTAATTTCAGAATTTTTGAGATGCTGCATAAGTAACAGGAGTAAGGAGGAAGTTAAAGCTTCTAGACTGGAAAGAGGCAGAAGATCAGCACCAGCCCTCAGGAGTGCTCCCACGTCTTTCTCCTCAACCCTCCTCCCAGAGGCCTTGTGCAGACAGAAAAGTAAGAAAAAACTCTCATTGGAGGCCAGGCACAGTGGCTCACACCTGTAATCCCAGCACTTTGGGGGCGGAGGCGGGTGGATCACTTGAGGTCAGGAGTTTGAGACCAGACTGGCCAACATGATGAAACCCTGTCAATACTAAAAATACAAAAATTAGCTGGGCATTGTGGCGGGCGCCTGTCATCCCAGGAACTTGGGAGGCTGAGGCAGGAGAATCGCTTGAAACTGGGAGGGGGAGGTTTCAGTGAGCCAAATCATGCCATCGCATTCCCACCTGGGCAACAGAGTGAGAATCCGTCTTAAAAAAAAAAAAAAGAAAAGAGGCTGGGTGCAGTGGCTCAAGCCTGTAATCCCAGCACTTTGGGAGGCCAAGACGGGCGGATCATGAGGTCAGGAGATCGAGACCATCCTGGCTAACACTGTGAAAACCCCGTCTCTACTAAAAAATACAAAAAACTAGCCAGGCGAGGTGGTGGGCTCCTGTACTCCCAGCTACTTGGGAGGCTGAGGCAGGAGAATGGCGTAAACCCGGGAGGCGGAGCTTGCAGTGAGCTGAGATCTGGCCACTGCACTCCAGCCTGGGCGACAGAGCAAGACTCCGTCTCAAAAAAAAAAAAAAAAAAGAAAGAAAAGAAAAAAGAAAAAAAACTCACTGGAGTGCTGGAATACCGGAGAGCCATACTAATCTTTGTGCAATAATGAACACCTTGCCATTAATGTGATGCACAAGAGAGTACCAAAATGTGTTGGACTAATCCACATTCAGAGATGGAATTCACTCAACTAACACCTTATTATAAACTGCATGTAAATAGTCTTGAAGGATACTATGCTTTGCTTCTGAATGACTGCCAAAGATAGGTTTAGTGTTACGGCCCAAGATGTCCCACCCCTTCCAGTAAATGGCCACTGGTTTACTGGAAGATAGTGGGATCATCAAGTTTCTCAGGATAAGAAGCACCCCTACATGACAAACCAGGAGTCTCATCTACATACTAGCAAATCAATAAAGCCCATAATAAAGGCATGAAATCATCAAGGATGTACAAATACAACAGAGCGAGGGAATAGTAAACAGAAATCCTTCTCTCTGGTCAACCAGGGCTCTTCAACAGGATTAATAAATTGTGTGTGCTGGCTTCCCTTGAGCTACATGTTTGACTCTTCAAAAGCCTTCAGTAACATTTCTCTGCAAAAGTTTTAAGATATACACATGCATGCATGCATACATACACACACACACACACACATACACACACACCCCTGAGGCACCTTGTGTCCAAGGAGAATAAAGCAGGGACATTTCTCTGACAAGAAAATGATGACTCAGTCTTGAAACCCACCTTTAACATTTCTGGGTAGTGAGATGCCACGCTGAAGGGGAGAGACGTCTTCAGAAGTGAGTCAAAGGGGACAAGGAGCTTCACAGAATCAAACTCTAAGCCTACAAATTCTAAAAGAAGGTCATATTTTCCAATCTCCCTATTTTTCAGAAGGAGAATGCTGAGACCCGGGGTGGGACATTTATCTCAACGTGAAACTGCTAATGAGGAGCAATGCTGAAATACAGAATCCTGGTCTCCCAAATTCCATGAGTGCCTGGGTCACTTGTGGTATGGCTGATCCTGGCAGATGGAGAGATGAGGGACCTGAGACTTGTCCCTTTGGGCCAGAAAGTTTAAGGGGCCTGGTGTCTGGATGGTGTATTCCCCCATGAAAGCAAATCAGAACTAAGGAGCAGGCCCTCTGTCATTTCTCTTAGCCCATTACTCCCCGTCCCCCACCTCCACCCTACACAGGGGCCTCCTAAGATTTGAGGAACAGTAAACTTTATCTTATCGGCTGTTTGGGAAAAAAACTGTCATTTGATCTGTTTATTTGGAAGCCAGCCCTGCTGAGCTCAAGAGTTTGCTATGAGGCCGGCTAGAGTGAATTTGTTTGGGGGCTGCTGCTTTACAGCCCTGGACACATGGCTCAGTGTATAACTTTATTTTGAAGAATCCTGTGCACACAGCTCTAGAATTTGCTGAGGGATGAATCACCTGTGCCCTTCATTTAGGGTTGTAGGTGGGTAACTTTGTCCTGTTAGAGTCTAGATTAATGTCTTGGTTAAAAAGTAAGCACCTGTTTTCTGAATATCAAAGCAAGAGTCTACTCCTCTACTTCTTTGGGGATGTCTTCAAACTCAGCTGTGTGTTTGTGTGTGAATTTCTGTCACCCAGAACAAGAACCCTGAATCAAACCTGGACAGACTGTTACCCCATTGGTTCAGGACCCACCTTTCAAACCCACGCAGGGAAGCCTACAAAAGTGCTGGTAGCAGTGGATGCTTTCCTGCAGCTCACAACCTTCTCCCTGGGACCACTGTAAAGAGCTCATCCTTTTCTTTCCACCCATTTCTGATAAGCTCGTGAGTGAGAAATTCCCAGAAAATGGAAGAGTTAGCTTGCATTTTCTGATCTGAGTGCACAGAACATTCTGTCAGGCTCTAGGAGACAGACAATTTAAACCAGAACCTCACTAAACACAGAGCAGCTGATACGAATTCCTTCCCAGCCCGTGTCTTCCCCACCCAAGCTGAAATCATCTGGGGGCTGGAGCTGAGAGTGGATGGGGGAAGCAGGCTTGCTGCTTCTTAATGAGTGACCCCACTTACATTCCTCTTAGCATAGAGTGCTTGCTGAAGGTGGGACTCACGCTTTCCATAATTCCTCAGGGAGTTGCACTGAAGTGGAGAGCGTGCTTTTAATTTAATGGGAAACACAAAAAGTAGGAGTAGTTACTCAAACTAAAACCAACAACTTAGACCCTGAGGAAATAAGCAATGAGGAGGACCATGTAACACCAGAGAAGAACAAGCCTGTTTTCTTGTGGGGTAAGACAGGGGAAAGAGGCCCATGTGAGCAGCACACAAACGTCACCTAGAACGGAAGGGGCAAAGGAAACCTGATTAGAGAGAAAATGGTCTTCTCCAAAACTGGCAGGAAGCAAATGCCCGGTGCCAGAGTGCACTGCACCGGCAGCTCTCCATCCCTGCATCCCACCGTGCCCGGAGTCCTGCCTTCTTACCTGCAATTCCTTGCAACAGCCCACAGACGTTGAAGATGCTTTTCTTCATGATGCTCTGTACACACATGGTGAAGACGGACACCAAGGCCACCATGCAGAGAATAAAGATTCCCACAGCCAGGAAAATAGCTGTGGCCTGCCAGAAGCCGCTGGCGATCTCGCCGAAGCTCTCGGCGTAGGGCCCGCACAGCGTGTCCCGCTGGAAGCGCTGCATCCCTGGGTTCCGGATGCAGCGGGCGTAGATGCCCAGGGTGGGGTGGTAGGGCTCAGGGGAGCCCCCGCCTGGGCCCGCCGGCTCCGCGCCGCCGCGGCTCCTCGCTTTCCCGACCAGCCAGTCTGCGCTCATGAAGGCAATGAGCTCGGCAAAAGCCACCACAATACTCAGCAAGGTCCAGAGCATCGAGCGACAGGTGACAATGACATGACACATATTGATGTTCCAGGCGAAGAAAGAGTCAGGAGTCCACGGAGTTAATCAAAAAAAGAAAGTCGGTGGGGAAGGAGGCTCCGGCGGCCCGGGAAGGAAGTCGCAGCTGCAGTCATTCACTCCCGCCGCCGGCCGCGTTCATGCTGAGGACAGCGCTGCCGGACCCAGAGCACCGCCTGCGGCCTCACCTAGGGGAGAGGGAGGGCGGTTAGCAGCGCCGCCAGGCCCCGCCCCGCCTTCCCGCCGCGCAGCGACACAGTCCAAGCCCGGCCCGCGCCCGCAGAACCCTGCCAGCAAGCCCCGGGCCCGGCCAGCATGCCAGGCGGTTGTTGCACTGGCTGCGTTTGTTTCAAGTTCTCCCTGACCTCACTGCACTCAGAACTCTATGTGGCAGTTAACCTTCTCTCTCGGGAGCGCTATGGAAGGAGGCGGCTAGTGCCAGGTCCTGCTCCCAACCCAGGGAGCACTGTCCCGGTTGCTGCTGCTGCACTCTTAGGACAGGGCTCCCGCTCCCTCATCTTTTACTGGAAAAAGTCAAACAGCACAGGGATCCAGAGAGGAGGAGGCAAGAATGGCAATCAACTCTATTAGTGGATTTTTTTTTTTTTAAGTTTGCTATACTTTTTGGCTGCTGTTTTGGTACTAGGTGAGTTAAGTTTTGCGAAACTTGCACCAAGCGCTTTTGCTTAACAGTAGAGAGTAGCAACACCCCACTTTTATTTCCTGGAAATTAAATTACTAGCAGAGACATAAGTGTGTTTGCTTCATAGGTAAATAAGAAACAATCCCATGAAAAAGAATAAACAAAACATTGCTCCCACACCTGTATTTCATCCATTTTCACAGGGGATTTTAGACAAAATAATTTACACTAAAACTCGGGAAAAAAAACCTTAAGAGTTCATGACTTACTTGGGGAAATTATTTTTTAAAGACATTAATGACCGTTAACTAAGCATCATTACAACTGAGTGGACTTGTTGACAACAGAACCTTGTCTATGAAGAATGCATCCCTTGAATTGTCCCAATTCATCCCATGTGCCTCTGCCTAAGCTTCGATTCACCCCAGGTCTGGAACTCAACGTGCCCATTGTTTCTCATTTCACAGAGGCCTCATTCTGTCCCCAAGGAGGAATGACTTCATTACCAGAAGACATTGCTTCAATGGCTCAACCCTTCTTCAGAGGAGTCTAGACCCTGAAACGGGGGCCAGCAGGGCTGGTCTGCAGCCCCGTTTTCTGCCCCATTCCAAGGCCAAGAACAATCCCTCAGCTTACATCTGGGCACATGGCCCTGCTCTGAATGATTAGATCTCATTAACCGAGGTCAAGTCAACTCCATGAGAACTGCAAAGAGCCCCCTGGCATGTTGGGAGTGGGGTGAGGCAGGGAGTTATCGAAGAGGAAGAGAAGCGGGGAAATAAGGAAGCCCAGTGTCAAAGCTTAAAATGCCCATTTCTACACCCTGCACCAGCTGTCTGCCTGCTGGCTGACTTCCTAGTTAGCATGTGATCTACCCATCCCTTGAAACATGACGTATTTTAAAATCCTCATATCATGGTGGTTGCTATACAAGATGCTATTTTGGGGACACAGCTAGTGCACTACTAGGAACATATGCACTCAATTGTCAGAGTGTGTGTGCGTGTGTCACCATGCTGTGCTGAGTGCTGGGTAAGGGAAGGGAGTCCATCAGGTATGGGTTCCAAAACCAGCTCCAGTACTGACCATGTGCATGTCTAACTTCTTAGAGCTTCCTCGTCTGAGCTGGTAAGGGTAGCCTACCTCACCAGATTGTTGCAAGGAATGAACAAGAACCTACTGAAGCACCCACACAGTGCCTGGCAGAGTAAGTGCTCAACAAATACCAACTCCCTGCCCTCAGAAGCTTTTCCTGTAACATAGATGACACTGTTCAGACAACTATTGATCCAGTGGAGGTGCCAGTAGATTACAGAAACCTGGCCACTGCACACAGAAAACATTAAGCACAGGCTACTTAGAGATGGACGAGGTCACTCATGTCTAAACTTTCCTGGCTGCCTTCAAGGGCAGAGTCCTGGTCTTCCTGTTTCCCCACTACCTAACTCAGCTGCCAGTCCACCTGGTGGAGATAAATTAGCATTTAGCCATAAGGTATATCCTACTCCAACTCACTCATTCTCAGCTCCTCCTCCAGATACTACCAAATAGAAAGCCTTTTGAGAAAAAAGTTACTGAGGGCTTTAGAGGAGATTGTTTATAATGAAAATGATCATTCTAAAAGAGAACAAGAAAATGAGCCATAAAGACTCCCAGGAGGCCCTGAGAGGCTGCACATGCCCACCAGGCTCACAAATACTTTGAGTCCACAGGTGGCAATCGCAGCCTGTTGAGAGCTATAAAGCCTTCCCATTTGATTAGAAAACCATTTTAGTTATGCCCAGCCAATCTCTGTCCCATCCCTTTTCTGTTAAATGTAATTCTTCTTTCTTTCTTTCTTTTTTTTTTGAGATGGGGTGTCACTCAGTCACCCAGGCTGGAGTGCAGTGGCATGATCTTGGCTCACTGCAACCTCTCTGCCTCCCCGGTTCAAGCAATTCTCCTGCCTCAGCATCCAGAGCAGCTGGGATTACAAGCACACATGACCATGCCTGGCTAAATTTTTTTTAGTAGAGATGGGGTTTCGCCATGTTGGTCAGGCTGGTCTCAAACTCGTGACCTCAGGTGATCCACCCACCTTGGCCTCCCAAAGTGCTGGGATTACAGGCATGTGCCATTGCCCCGGCCTGAATGTAATTTTTCAATGAGAACATTCATATTTGTCCTCCTGCAGAACTGCAGGGCTCCTACAACCTCTCAGGTGACTTGTATCTTAATGACTACTCCAGTGTCCACTGCCCTGGCCAGCAAGGTCTGCTCAGAGTGAGGAATGCAATTAGTTTGCAGCATCTGAAGAAAAAGGCTGTAAAAGTTCAGCAGAGGAGAAGATGGGACGTCTGGGCTTAGCAAAATGCCTGAGAACTATTTGAAGGCAGGATTGCTTAAGGACCCACATGCTTAAGTTAAAATAATATAGTTCCCTCTCCTTTGTGCTAAAACATTTCCTCATTCACTGCACCAAATTCTCACACCCACACAAGATTGGCTGGGATGAGGGCTTCATTATTCTGTTTTCAACAGGGGGAAAAGATGCTCTGTTCTCCCTAGTAAGTTTGCTAACTGCTACTATCAGAGGAACAGTTGTGATACGCAAGGCTGACTAAAACTGAGGCTTCCTGGGGGCTGTGATATGGTTTGGCTGTGTCCCCACCCAAATCTCATTTGAATTGTACTCCCATAATTCCCATGTGTTGTGGGAGGGGTCTGGTGGAAGATAATGGAATCATGGGGGTGGATCCCCCTTACTGTTCTCATGGTAGTGAATGTGTCTCATGAGATCTGATGGTTTTATAAGGGGAACCTCTTTTGCTTGGTTCTCATTCTCTCTTGTCTGCCACCATGTAAGACATGCCTTTTGTCTTCCACCATGTTTGTGAGGCATTCCCAGTCATGCAGAACTGTGAGGAGTCCATTAAACCTCTGTTTCTTTATCAATTACCCAGTCTCGGGTGTGTCTTTATCAGCAGTGTAAAAACGGACTAATAGAGGCTGCAAGCAAAGTTCTTAGGGTGGCAGGACAAGGGACCATCTCGAAGTGCAGCAGGGGGCTTCTGCAATGGTCTGTGCTCTGTGAAGTGTACCAGTTTGGCTAAGTGCACTGAAAGGCAGGTACCTACTGAGACATCTGTATCAAAGGGGAAAGAGATCCTCATGACAGAACTCTGTTAACCACAGGGATACGACGCACAGCCCTCCTCGGCCTGGCATCCGTTGCTATTAACCATAACGCCTGCTTCCACAAAGTCCACTTCATAAACCAGGCCCTCACTGCCATTCTACGTAAATGACTTCTCTCCATGGGCCACTAAATACGCTTCCCTTCGAGAACACCTGACCTTACTACTGCATCCCTGGTGATTGTGGATAATCTAGACAGCCCTCTTGATGTTCAGAAAATGATGACTGGCACAAAGGTGTGCAAAGTAAAGCCTCTTCACTTAAAAAAAAAAAAAAAAGACAGATGAGAATCCTGCAGAAACCTACATTAATACCATAGAATAGGGAGCAAGGAGGAGTTTCTAAATGGCTGGTCCGTGGGAGTCAGTCCTGTGTACGGATTCTTCCCAGAGCCCTAATTTGAAAAGGTAGAGTGAAGGTCCTCAGCAGAGCTGAGCCGGGGTTTGTCCCTTAAATCCCAGGTCTGTCTTTGGCAGCTTCCTGCTGCCAGCAGGGAAGAAAGTACATGTGAAGCCAGAACCACCCAGTGCCCATCGGCTGGATCACCTGGACAGAAACTCAGGAGTAAAGCTCACATCTACCTGGAAAGAGTGAGGGACACCGGAAGGACGTCAATCAAGGCGGCATCAAAAAGCCCTCAGTCCCCATCCTGATGGGAACAGCACACCCAAAGAATGAGGCCAGGACAAACAATGTTTTGAAGAACACTACCTTGCTTACTCACCCTGGTTCTGTTTTTCAACTTTATTATGAACGTTTTCAAACATAGATATGAGTTGGCAAGAACAGACAATGAACACCCACATACCCAACACCCAGATTCAACATTTGTTAACATTTTCCCATATCTGTTCCATCAATCTATAGCATACACACTCACACATTTTCTCAAATATCTGAAAATGAGTTGCAGATGTTCTGACACTTCACCCCTGAATACTTTAGCATACACCTCCTAAAAATAAGAACATTTTCCTGTATAACCACAACAAGATTTGCACACTCAAGAGAATGGACAATAATCCCCTCATACCCAAAGTCTAGTTCCTACTCAAATTTCCCTGCCCTGCCCTGTTTTTAATAGCTATTTTCTTAAAACCATGACTCAATCACGGCTCATACATTTGGTTAGGTTCTTTTAGTCAAGGATAGTCTTCCTACCCCAACCTATTCCACCCCATCCCCATTAATTTCCCCCTGACATTGACTATTTGAAGACACTGGGCTAGTTGTCCTACAAAATACTCAACAACCTGGATTTGTCGATTTCCTCATGATTTCATTTCAACTTGTTCTCCATCCTCTATTTCAGAGAAACTGGAAGTGACATCTAAAGGCTAGACTGGTAGATTCTTGGCTGATCTCTATTTTCATTATTGCAGTCTCCCTCAGACACATGAATCCCACAAGGGTCAGCAATATGGCCTCCATCCCCATTTCTTCTGCAAGGATGAGAGGATTAAGAGAAGTAGAATGTATGTGCTTTTGCCTTCCAAGACTTGGAAAGACCCTCCAGAGTGCTGCTTCTTAAAGTGTGGGTTCCTGAACCATCTCCCAGAGGAGAATGACAGCTACCTGTTTCAAAAAGTACATTCCTTGTCCCCAACCAACCATTGATTCAAACTTTTTGGGTGGTGCCAGAATCTGCATTTCTTACAAGCTCCCAGGAGAGCCTTTCACAGAAAGTCCACTGTGAGGCAGCATGGAAAAGGTCAGTTCAGTGGTATTGGGGAAGAGAGGTAAAGAGCAGAGGCAGGAGGAGTGTGGCCTGGCTCAGTCAGGACAGACCCAGGGGCCAGATCACTTGTCCCCTGCACAGCTCATGATGCCTCCCAGGTCACAAGACCCAGTGACTGTAGGGAAACCAGCTGTTCTCCCAGCTCATCTGTTGTCTGATAATCCTTGTACAGCATGAAACGATCTGCCCAAACATTCAGGTCCTTTTCCTCAGAGGACAAAGGCAGCTTTCAGAACTGGAAGGATAGTGCTGGCACAAAAAGCACAGGACCTTGCATGACTTAAAAAAAAAAAAAAATGTACCAAAGGAGGTTTTGAAACTCTCTGGCCACCCCGTAAAACACACTGACTACAGAAATCCAGACATCTTGATTATGCTTAAGAGGACCCAAATGCACTAACAATTCTATTATTCTTTAGGGTACAGTCTAAATATGCTCAACACCTCCTGCTTTTGCCAATTTCCTTGGCTCAACTTCCGATCGACTCCTCTTCTCCATCCCATCTCTGACTTCTGGGAAAACTCTGCATTTATGGTTCCCAATTAGGGGCAATTCTGTCCCCATCCCAACTCTGCAGGGAACATTTGGCAATGTCCGAAGGCATTTGGAGCTGTCACAGCTATAGGGGCAGGGGTGTGTGCTACTGGTATCTGGTAGACAAGGGTGCTGCTAAATAAAAATTACTTGGCCCCAAACATCAGTATCATCAATGTCGAGAAACCCTGCTCTGGGGGCTTCTCACAGAGGGCGATTTTGAATGTATAGGAGCAACTTAAGATGATTTTAAGATCTATTTTAAAAGGTCTATTCTGATGAGTATGTCTATAATCTGGACATTCACAATATTTACTAAATTAAATATATTTTAGTTGTTTTCTCCATTTTAAAAAAGGCCGTGCTAGTTTGGATGCCCAAGATGATAGGATGACAGGGCCTGGGGCCCCGGAAGCCAGGGCAGACTGACTCAGAACCTCGTGCCCTTGAGCCTGTCTTTTCTGGGGTCCCAGGTGGTCTCTGCATCACATGCTAAAGTTAACTTCTGTTTTCAGAAATCTCTATTCTGCGAATGGCAAAATGGGGCTCCCCGCTCATTATTGTTACCTTTCTTCACCTACATCTGAGGGGCCCGGACACAGGTTCAGAAAACTAAACGGTTGGCCACATGGCTTCTGCTTCTTTCAAACTCCTCTCCTCCAGAGTTGGGCTGGTCACTCAGGAGGTACTCAGGTGGCCTTGGCCTCCCCACATCTCAGGGAATCTCAAGGACCCTACAAGGCAGACCTATAAGATTTTCAGGCTTGCTGATTCTTACCTGACCCCTCTTAAAAGATGCTTCTCTTCCCCTTGAAACTATTGACATTCTCAGCTGCCTGGCAGCCCCTCCCTCCAAACACACATGAACAAGTCTCTTTTCTTCTGGGCATGGGAACTCCAGTGAGCTCTCTGACCCCATGCTCACTGTCAAGTTTGTTGTTTAATGCACCCACCCTGGCCAGTCATAGGTTTCTTTCTTGATGCCAACTCCAACTCCTCATGTATCCAATTAACCTACCTTTGGGCACCCATTTCTAGAGAGGCCATTTTCCCCATCCCATCCTGAGGTATCTGTATTAGTCTGTTCTTATGCTGCTAATAAAGACATACCCGAAACTGGGTAATCTATAAAGGAAAGAGGTTTAATGGACTCACAGTTCCACATGGCTGGGGAGACCTCACAATCATGGCAGAAGGCGAATGAGGAGCAAAGGTACATCTTACATGGCAGCAGGCAGGAAAGCATGTGCAGAGGAACTGCCCTTTATAAAACCAGCAGATCTCGTAAGACTATTGACTATCATGAGAACAGCATGGGAAAAACCTGCCCCTATGATTCAATTATCTCCCATTGGGTCCCTCCCATGACACGTGGGGAGTATGGCAGCTACATCTCAAATGAGATTTGGGTGGGGACACAGCCCAACCATATCAGCGTCTAGAGCCAGAGATGGAAGGTCCGCTTGTCTGGTCCTATTTTCTGAATGATTCCTTCTCTTCTAAAGCCCACTTGCATATTTTATGTTTGTTTTCCCTCTATTTCTACAAATGTCCTCATCTAAAAGCTCTTTAGGCAAGTCTTTCTTTATGTGTCTGTCCAACAGGCAGGAGGAGCTGAACAAAACAACCTCTAAGGGAGACACTAAAATCTGATGTAGTCCAGATCCCATAAGCCGGGGTCATATGCCTATGCCTGTACAGACCATGGGGTTGAAAGCATTTTCAATTTGTTTACATGAAATTAAAACTTGAATTTCAGGAGCTGCCTTTTAATGCCACTGCTTTATAGGAATTTTAAATGAAAGATGTTTTTCAAGCTTATAATGAATTCTGTGATATTAGGCAAAATATACGTCTTAAAGTGAACCTCTTGTGTCTTCTCAGGATAAGAGAGTTTTAATTAAGAAAAGTAGGTTTCCTCTTTTACCAAGGACCCGCCAACATGGGCCGCGTTCGCACCAAAACCGTGAAGAAGACGGCCTGGGTCATCATAGAGAAGTACTACACACGCCTGGGTAACGACTCCCACACGAACAAGCGCGTGTGCGAGGAGATCGCCATTATCCCCAGCAAGAAGCTCCGCAATAAGATAGCAGGCTATGTCACCCATCTGATGAAGCGGATTCAGAGAGGCCCTGTAAGAGGTATCTCCCTCCATCAAGCTGCAGGAGGAGGAGAGAGAAAGGAGAGACAATTACGTTCCTGAGGTCTCAGCCCTGGATCAGGAGATCATTGAAGTAGATCCTGACACTAAGGAAATGCTGAAGCTTTTGGACTTCGGCAGTCTGTCCAACCTGCAGGTCACTCAGCCTACAGTTGGGATGAATTTCAAAACACCTCGGGGATCTGTTTGAATTTTTTCTGCAGTGCTATATTATTTTCAATAAATCTGGGACAACAGCCAAAAAAAAAGAAAAAAAGAAAAAAAGAAAAGTAACAGGCTGGGTACAGTGGCTCACACCTATAATCCCAACACCTTGGGAGGCCAAGGCGGGCGGATCACCTGTGGCCAGGGATCAAGGTACCCAGGGTTTTCCAACTTTCCCTAATGAGAATGCCACATTTGAAACTGTAGAAAGGTTTATACTTTCTCCATTCATTAACTATAGGAATTCCCCAAAGATTTAGGATTCATACTACGCTTTGAAAACAGATGGGCTTCAGTGCAGCTTCCAGAGGGATGCACACTCCTCAGGGGAATGTGAGCGTGATGCGCAGCTGCCAGCAGCCCTAGGTACTTTCCAATACAGAATGATCCTTCCACTCTGGGCAGCAGCCCGGCCTGCAGGACTGAGCCGGTGTCATGACTCAGGAATGTGCCAGTTGGGAGGAGGTGGCCCAGTGAGTGTTCCTCACTGCAGCCCAGATGAAGTCACTGCACGCTCAAAGTTCAAGATGGTCACAGAAAAACTCCTTTTTAAAAGTCTGAACTCTTGCACTTGTTCATATGATCCCAGTGTCCTCTTTCTGGGAAGAGGGACTTATGATTGTAGCTTCTAACAATAGTGAGGCATAGTAAACAGAGATAAAGTTCAGCTGGATGTCCCAGAAGCAGTATGTGTCAGGAAACCAGGCCTCTTAAACACAAAGCAAAAGGCTGGGGCAGAAATGGCTTTAGGTCATTTCTATAAGAGATGCTTCCCAACTCCCTGTTCCCCAGGTGCTCATCTGAATAGGCTGCTAAGCAAGGTGGGCAAAGAAAGCCTGTCCCATTCCATGCCCAGTGCTATGGACTCCCAGGGGCTCCAGCTACCTTGCTCCCCAGCGTGAGCCAGGCTGGAGAAGATGACCACTGAGAACCCACACAGCCCTCCGTAAGAGAGAGACGCGAGACAAGAGAGCCTGGGGGAATCCACAGAAGAGGAACTAGACTGGATTTTGGTTAGGTGATAAAAAGGAGCCTGTCCCTGGGGTGCTGACAGATACTTCTTTGAGGTGGTTAGGACAGACCTCATCACAGCAAACCATTTCTCACAGCCCTGATCACCTCAGGCCTCGCAAGAAGGCCTGTACCCCACAAGTGGGTGGCTGATAATTCTGGGTTCCAGTGTAACATGGCAACAGCCAGAATCTGCCTCTGGGGAGGATCTGTCAGGCTTCACGAAGGGTACACAGGACAAAACCCCTTGCCTCCACCCCTCCAGGGCAAGGGGCTCATCCAGAAAGGCAGCATGTAAGAATGACTCAGTCTGGAGGCAGACTCTTCATCTGAACTCTGGTTCTACCAGGTCCTCAGTAGTGACCTTAGGTGAAATTGGGCCCATGTTCCTCAGTTCCTGTGTCTGTAAAATGGAGTAATAGCCTACCACATAGGGATGTTGTGAGGGTCAACTCAGTTAAAATAAGTATTAAGCTTAGAACAGCACTTAGCGCATGGCAAGCACTCCATCCATGTGGACTATCCCCCTGCAACAGGATCCAGCCTCCCCATCCCTTGACCCGGCATAAACATGACCACTTCTGGGGTCGTGTCTCAGGCACTCCTTTTCCCACTTAGATCTTCAGGTTCTGGAGCCCATCTGGCAGGTAGGTAATTAGCCTTTCCTTCAAATACTAATTTCCCCCTGGAAAAGGAGTTGTGTGGCAGAAAGGATGTGCCACAGAGCTGGAACTGCTTCAGTGCTATAAATCACGCTCTAGCATTAACTAGCTCTGTGTCTTTGGGCAATAAACGTCACCTCTCTAAGGATAGTTTCCTCATCTCTAAAGTAGGGGTAAGGAAAGTCGCTGCCACACTTTTTGGGTGGGACACAAAAACTCTGCACAGAGGGTCAGGCATAATTGCAGGTATCAAGACTTAGTAGGAATCATTACTATTACCATCATATTGGTCAACATTTATTTTCTGCTGTTTTCTCCCCAAGGCCACAAAAACACCTTCTATTATCATTCTAAGTCTCTGTAGAAGGAAATTTGTCCAATGGCAAAGTAATAGGCAAGGGAAAAAGACCACCAGGCAGGCAGGCAGGCAAACATGGGTCCCGACCCAGGCTCGGCTCTCGGCTAATGGGTGTGTGACCTCGCAAGGCTCCACTGCCTACTCTGGCTTCCATGTCTCAGCGCCCCAAACTGAAGGCGCTGGACTTGCAGATCACCACTGTCACTTTCAGCTCCAAAAGTCAGTCATTTCAAGTATATGACCACCTCTTCTACCTTCTCCCAGACTAGAGGCTCCTCCCAGAGCAGATGGCTCCATAAGACCTGCTCCTCTGGAGAGGGAGGTCTCTGGGTGGAAGGAAGAGGGGGAGACCCCACAGGTTACCAGGCATGGCAAGGGACAGCTGTGGCTGATGGAGAGCTGAGCATGGCCGTGGCACACCCGTGGGCACCACAAAAGGGGCTGGCCCAGGGCCCTGGCCAAGGGTGTGGGTGGCCTGGCTCCCTCTTCTGCTCATATGTTTGTTTGTTTTCCTGGGGTGGGAGAACCTAACTCTGACTTCTATTCTTGGGAATATGGTAGAGCATTCCCCACTCCGGTCTTTGGGCTAACTGCTAAAAATGAGGCCACCCTTGCCCTGGGCCGCAGAGATGGACCCTGCCTTTAAAGGACCCTTACTCAGTTTTGAAAAATCACCAACTGTTCCTTTCTGATATACTTTTGCTTCCTGTTTCAGACAAGTAAAATGCTTGGAATCATTAACAATTTGATAGCTGTACGCCAAAGGACATGGCAGAATACAAAGTTTTAACCATTTTTAAAAGGATTTCTACTTTGCTTTCTTACATATGTCAAGAAAGGTGCCAACTGATTAACACGTACATATCAATTGGAATTCTAAAGCTGAAAACAGCCAGCACTATAGGAGACTCCTTTTTAAGTGACTTAGTTTCAGGCAAGAGTCAGAAGTCATATCCCTTTCATCTCAAAACAAACTGTATGAAACTGTCCTACAAAATTAACATTTGCTATTTATCTCCATTCCTCAGTGAATTATTAAAATCAAGCAGTACAATTCTCTCATCAGTTATAAATGGCCCCAGAAGGCCAATTTACATCTATCCAGGGGCAATTTCTGACGAGTATATTTATTAATGATCTAATAAAATGTCTTGTTTTGTTATCAACTACATGATTCAAATGATGTTTTAAAATCTAATACTCCAACCCAATAGTCTGGTGATGAAGCTACTGAGCTGACATTAATTTAAAGTGATTTGTAATTTTATTTGGCATTATCAATAACACCATGGATAGATTTAAATTTTAAGAAAATTTTGGCTCCCATGCTGTCAAAGGCAGTATTTTATAAGGTTCAGTAAAACTGATCTGATTACAATGATAATCACCAATAGCAAAGATCAGGGGTGAGAGGTTCTGATAAGCTAAATTACTTGGCAGTCAGCCACGCACATCTTAAATTGACAGGTCAGCTGAAAGCTTGGGTTGTGAGAATAAAGCTATGCCAACAACAAGAATGACCCAAACACGTCCACTTTCACTCCTCCTAATTTCCTGACTTTTGCTCCAATCTGCCCTTTAGCAAAGATGGCCATTCATAAAAAGAAGTGCTGAACCATCTCAGGCCTTTGTGATATGG
>NW_016809775.1:0-35037 GCF_001698545.2 Rhinopithecus bieti | reverse complement strand
AAGGTAAGGTTTCTAGATATAACAGCGTTTCTCAGCTTCCGTACTTCTAACACTCGGGGCTGGATAATTCTTCGCTGTAGGGGCTGGTCCTAGAAACTGAAGGATGGTTGGCAGCATTCCTAGCTTCTCCCCACTGTATGCCAGGAGCGCTCTCTCAGTCGAGGCCAAAAACAATGTCTTTAGACATTGCTGAATATCCCCAGGGGACAATCCTGCTCCAGAAGGTACTCGCTTGGGGTTGAGACCCAGGGCCTGAGATGGGGGTCAAGTGCTGACTACAGGACACACTGGCAGAATAAAGCAGGACAATCACTAACCTCCCTAGACCTCCATTTCCCCAGCTATAAAAGGAGGATATCTTACAGGGTAGAGATGAAGACTAAATGCGAGAATACATGTAAAGTGCTTTGCACAAAGCATTGTAATGCACAGAGTACGCATTCAGTAAATGGTAGCAACGGTAATGGTTAAAGAAGAGAGTCGCAGATCCATAACCTTGGAAAAATGAATTGAGCAGGTCATTCATGGGGTCATTAATAAGAACGAATGCCCACACAGCTCACATCTAAGCAGTCTGTATGGGGCACACATGGCTAGTGTGTTAGAAACACACGGCCACTTATTAACACTCACCTTGATAAAAATCAAGTTGTTTTCATCCCTTGGAGGATAAAGGGGGGAGTAGGAATAAAGAGAAAAGAGATGAAGTGGGAAAACAGCTACAGACTAAGGAGAACTATCCTGACACAAAGAGGAAAAGGTAAAAAGGGTGCACCTTCTAAAAACTGCTTGAAGACACAAGTTAAAATAAACACGCTGCATTTGGGAATAGGATACCACAGTGAGAGCTGGGGAGTATCTAAACAGCTGAAAACAGCCACTGCAAGGTGCCGAGGGCAGTTGTGAAGGAGCTAAGAAGAAAAGTAATATGGCTCAACACCAAAGAAGCAGGAAAGCGTGAGCACGGTAGAGCCTCCTCCCTGGCCAAGCACCGCCTTCCACCCTCTTCCCGTCAAAACCTGAGCCTGCTGAAGAAGGCCGCAGAGCCACCCCAGCCTCCCCAAGTCCCGTGCCAGCGGTTTCAAACCTGGGTCTCTCCCACCAGCTGTTCCTTGGCCCCTCAGTGGGAAACGAACAAAGCCCCCCTCTCTGCCTCTTCTGCTGGTCTCTGCAGCCCTGGCCCACCCCACCCCTCTCCAGAGCACTCCGTTTTCTTGCCTCGCCACTCCACCCCACACTCCGAGTTTGTGTGTCACATACAGGCTGGGTGCGGACAGACTCATCGGAACACAAATACTGTGAGTCAATCAGCACTCAAACCTCCTTGGGTTTAGAAATAGTCAACGACTTTTTCTGGTAGCTAAGGTCTGAAATAAGCTGTTAAAAACAATCATCTTGACTTTCTATCTGAGTCACAGCGAATGCAACATTAAATTGAAAATACTGGGAGGGATTGCATTCTGAGTTATACCTGATGTAAATGACGAGTTGATGGGTGCTGATGAGTTGATGGGTGCAGCACACCAACATGGCACAAGTATACATATGTAACAAACCTGAACATTATGCACATGTACCCTAGAACTTAAAGTATAATAATAATAAATAAATAAATAAAAGAAAATACCTCCTAGTTAGCCATTCAAAAATACAACCCAGTCTTTGTGAGACAAAGCCTGGCAGCATTTACTGAAATACTGTCTTTGCGGTCTTCTTCTGGACCCATGTTATACTTACATCCCAGTGATATGCAGTTATCTATTCTGTCATTCAAATGCACCAAATCGTTCCTTCCTCATCAAAGTAAATTAAATCACCCAAAATAGTAGTGGGCTTGTGCCTAGCGCTTAAGGCTGCACACTTGAACATTCCACAATGCACCCCAACCATCTGTAATCTTCTGAGCCTAAGTTGGGTCCACACAAAAACCCAGTGGAGGTGAGCGATTTTTTACCATGATATGCTATTATTATGTTACTGTCAACTGAATGCACTTCAAAAACCAAATGAGGAAGACAAGACAGCCCTCCACTCTTTCCTGAAGGTGACACAGCACCCTCCATGTGACCCCAACATCCAATCAAAGACATCACTGTGGCCTCACTTTCCCAGGGAATTTTCACAAGATAAAACATCCATAGCCCAACTTGGAAAAGAAAACTATTTGATGTCAAGGTAGCAGGACCCAACAGGTAGTTGAGGTTAGAAATTTGAATAACAGGCAACAAATACAGAGTTGACTTAAAATACCCTAAACTATTCTGAGAAACTCCAGAAGGTTGAATGTTAAATTCGCTTTGTCAGAATTAATTTGGGAAATATTTGGTCCTGCTTGAGGGAGAACTCCATTTCCCCGGCCAGCACTTTGTCAAGTCACCGTTTCCATCGCTGGCTCATGTCAGTGAGCAGTGTGAGTGACTAAGTGTTCCTCTCCCGCCTCGGCGGGGAGGATTAACATGGGGCCAAACGCCTTGGAGACAGGAAAACAAACGAACCCAGTTACTATGTTTTTAACTCAGTTCTGTCTGGAAATCAGGAAGCAAGACTCTGAAGACCAAGCTTCGGGAAAGCTCTTAATGCTGATTTTTTTTTTTTTTTTTTTTTCCAGAAGTTCAAATGAGAAGTCACTGAGAGCCTAGAAGTAAAGAAGGCTAATAAATGGCAACCTGACTTGCAGATTGCCCCCTGGGTGGTAAAGTCGACAGCTGCTGCTCAGAACAACTTTTAACTCAGAAGGATGAGAAATTTGGACCAGCCTCCCATCTCGTTATTTCACCAGACCCTTTCGTGTTCACGAACTTTGTATATAAAGTCCTCTGACTGGAAACAGATCTAGAAGGCCAGTTTCACTGCACTTATAATGAAGTCAAGGGATGAAGGATTTCAGATTTTACTTCACAAAGAAAAAGAAATATTGTGAAATTTTCAACTTTTAATATTACAACAGTTTCTAGTCCCAGCAAAAGACAGACTAAACATCATCATTCAGCTGGGAAAATTAGCTACCCATCTTGGTCCCCACCCTACCCCAATACATGACATTTATAATAAATATTATAATAAATGTCAGATACATGACATTTACTGAACTGCCTGGATAAGAACATGAAGTCAGCAACACCTCTCCTTCTGAATCCTGAGGAGTGTAAGCGATTAAGAGTAACATCCAACAGCCATCTATCTCTACTGTTCATTTCTCGTTTCTCAGTTCTGATAACCTTCCTCGATTTTCTGAACCTGGAGCTGCCAGCTATTTTCCATTTCTGAACCACCACTCTCTGTCTAACATTGGATCTCTCTTTGGCTTAACTGTGCTCCCAGCAACATAAAACAATACTGAAATGCTGAAACCAACACATTTCATGTGGGCATTTAGTCACAGAACTGTACCTGCTATGGGCTTCCAAGTTCTATTGTTCTAACTCAACTCTGCTGGCACACTCTCCATTTTATGCTCTAAGACTGTCCTTTATCGCGGGGAGGGTCCCCAACCCCCAGGCCACGAACCAGTACTGGTCTGTGACCTGTTAGGATGTGGGCCGCACAGCAGGAGGTGAGTGATGGCGAGCCAGAATGACCACCTGGGCTCTGCCTCCTGTCAGATCAGCAGTGGTATGAGATTCTCACAGGAGCACAAACCCTGTTGTGAACTGCATGTACAAGGGATCTAGGTTGCAGGCTGCTTATGAGAATCTAATGCCTGATGATCTGAGACAGTTTCATCCTGAAACCATCCCACCCCACCATACATAGAAAAATTGTCTTCCACGAAACAGGTCCCTGGTGCCAAAAAGGTTGGGGACCACTGCTTTACTGTATTCATATTAACTCATTGCCATGTTTGTACACTGGTTATAGAATGTGTTTCTGCAGCAATAACTAACAATGATGATGCCATTTAGAGGCCCTGCCAAAGCAGCAGGCCCAGTGAAATATGTGTACCCGCTAAATGCACTGCCCTTAACTCCCTCACAGCTGGCAGGTAGGTGCTATTATGTTTCACAAATAGGAAACTGAGGCACTGGCCATTTAAGCGTATCTGTAAATACAGAGCATTCCCTTCAACACCCGACAGTCACAAGCATCCCCATTCAAAAGATGTTAATAAATACCGACAACCAAGATACGTCTATTTTAACCAGCCTAATGCTAACAGATAAAAACAGCTTGTTTTTTGAAAGCCAAATGTTAATTGGCAAAGCCCTGTCAAAGGCAAGTATTTTCACACTTTACAAGTTTTGCCAGGTATGGTAGCTTATGCCTGTAATCCCAGCACTTTGAGAGGTTGAAACAAGGATTGCTTGAGGCCAGGTGTTCAACAGCCTGGGAAACATAACAAGACCACGTCTCTGCAAAAAAACAAAAAACAAAACAAAAAATTAATTAGCCAGACATGGTGGCATGCACCTGTGGTCCCAGCTACACAGGAAGCTGAGGTGGGAGGATGGCTTGAGCCAGGGGTTCAAGGCTGCAGTGAGCAATGATTGTGCCACTACACTCCAGCCTGAGCAACAGAGTGAGAACCTATTTCTAAATACATCGTAAGAATTTAAAGTTTGCCCAGACCAACACCTGGAATCCTGTAGCAAATGTCTTCATAAGAACTGAAAAGGACTCTTACTGGTGACCTCGCTTTACTGTCACAGTATTCCTGTGAAAGGTTGAAAAGCAGAGATAAAGTATAACACATTTCCCTGAAGCATGAAGCCACAGATGGCCTCTGGAAAGCATTTTGCAGTCTAGCAGTAACAGCGGGTTGGTGCAGGATGGAGCCAGGCCATGCAGCGAGGTTGGCATGTAACTGCATAAGAAAATGCTCACACTTTTTAAAACAGAAAGCATTACATGACAAGACAGATGAAAGAATTTGTGAAACAAATCACTGAATTTTTGCAATATTAGAGAGTCTCAAGGAAGGAAATCATCTGACAGACTGAATCATGAATTTGTGCAATGCAAGAATTTATAAAAGCATTAGGGTGTGAATCATCCCCACAAAATGTTTTTTAATATCTTTGCAAAAATCAGGCTCATGAATGTACCAACTCTTCCCACAGCATTTGTCTTTTTATTTCAAGTATTAACTGATTTACAACTTATAAAAAATTACAATATAATTTACCTGCAAGACCAAATTTGTGGAAACGAGAAGAAGAAAGGGGGAGAAAATAAACTAGTTCCCAGAACAGAAGATTGGGCAAATGCCATTTTGTCCATGCCAAGTTAAGCCATAAGATCCATTAGGCACATTATTTTTAGTAAATTACTCAAGGACACTCCAATTCATAGCTAAACATCATCAGTAAAACTTTTTTTTTAATTTTAAATTTAAAAAATGAGTTTCTCTGAAATACAAAGTGACTGTTAAAAGTTATGAAAAAATTCTAACTTATGTCTCCAATAATCAAATTATACCATTAGGATTTAAAAACAGCAAATTAACCATTTTTGGTTTGACATATACATGTGGCTTTAGTCTACTGTTTCTCTAATACTTCTTGTAGAAGCATAACCACTAAGAAGGTTCACATGAAATCAGGTTGAACCATAAACAGCCATCCCAAGAGATTTGTCTACACATGGAACAGGGTGCTGGGGAGTGAGTTCTCCCTAGATATGATGTATTTATTCATTTATTCCCTTCCCCAAAGGGCCCATCATGGAGTGAGGTCATTTGCCCTGAGTTCTATAGCAACTGATAAGACCTTGTGAGTCAGTGGCTCTTCCCAGAAGTTCCACGCTCCATGGCTGCTGACTCTGTACCTATTGGGTCAGGCCTTATTAATCACTTTTACAACATGGACCCAAACTGACCATAAGACTCTGACCACACCAACTCATCCTTGGTCACCAACAGCACCTGTACCTGCCAGAGAATTCCATATGCAAATATGAAGATACGACTGCACGTTTATTCTGGAAGGATTAGGATTGTTTCTCACCAGTTCTTGGGTGGCAGAAAGAATGCCCCACAGCCCCTGCCTTGACAACGGTCTCCCTTCAACTACAAGTTTGCTCATTTCATCACCAGCAATGCAAGGATTTGGGTAAGCAGAGGGTAACATTTCCTTGGCAGAGACTGCTAGGTTCCTGCCCAATACCCATTCTCCCCTTCTTCCTTAACAGAACCTATGGCTGGGCCTGGCATATAGTAGGACTCAGCAGAGGCACAAAATTTAAGGGGATGCAAAAATGGTTTAATCATGATAAATAATACTTCATTATACAATATTCTTAAAATCAAAAATTTAAAAATTCACAATGGGCCAGGCATGGTGGCTCACGCCTGTAATCCCAGCACTTTGGGAGGCTGAAGCAGGCAGATCACCTGAGGTTGGGAGTTCAAGACCAGCCTGATCAACATGGAGAAATCCCATCTCTACTTAAAATACAAAATCAGCCAGGCATGGTGGCACATGCCTGTAATCTCAGCGACTGGGAAGGCAGAGGCAGGAGAATTGCTTGAACCTGGGAGGCAGAGGTTGTGGTGAGCTGAGATTGTGCCACTGCACTCACTCCAGGCTGGGCAACAAAAGCAAAACTCCACCTCAAAAAAAAAAAAAATTCACAATGAACAAAATATCAATTTTAAAATAAAGATAGCATCAGCATTCCTAATTTTCTTTTGCCTCAGGTTCCAGAATGACACTGCTATACTGAAGTAAAACATTCTTTACCTTGATGATTGAGTTTCCTGGTGCCCTCTTAAATTATGCACCAAAGGTGAATGTCTTACTCACTCCACCTCAGTCCTGGCCCTGAATAAAACCCTACTTGATAGGGTAGTAATGGGCCCGGCTCAAAAGCCTACATTTCTCAACCTCCTCTGCAGACACAGTGGTCAATGAGATTCAAGTGAAGGAGATGGGGACAGGCTTCTGTGAAAGCTCTTAAAAGGGATCTCACTCAGCTTCTTTCCTGAGACAGGGCCTGGATCTGTCACTCAGGCTGGAGTGCAGTAGTACGGTCTCAGCTCATTGCAACCTCTGCCTCCTGGGCTCAAGCGATCCTCCCACCTCAGCCTCCTGTGTAGCTGGGAGTACAAGCAGCACCACCATGCCCAGCTATTTTTTTTTTTTTTAAAGAGTCTCACTCTGTCGCCCAGGCTAGAGTACAGTGGCACAATCTTGGCTCACTGCAACCTCCACCTCCCAGATTCAAGTGATTCTCCTGCCTCAGCCTCCCAAGTAACTGGGATTACAGGCGCGTGTCACCATGCCCGGCTAATTTTGTATTTTTAGTAGAAACGGGGTTTCACCATGTTGGCCAGGCTGGTCTCGAACTCCTGACCTCAAATGATCCACCTGCCTCGGCCTCCCAAAGTGCTGGGATTACAGGTGTGAGCCACTGTGCCCAGCCTAATTTTTGTATTTTTAGTAGAGATGGGGTTTTGTCAGGTTGCCCAAGCTCGTCTCGAACTCCTGGGCTCAAGCAATCTACCTGCCTTGGGCCTCCTAAAGTCCTGGGACTACAGACGTGAGCCATTGCACCCAGCCCTGACTCAGCTTTGACCTTGGCTTTTCTCCTGCTAAGAGATGTGACCATAAAGGCTCCAGCAGCCATCTTACAGCCATGGGGGACTTAGGGAATGAAAGTCCTGTGCTTTGATGATGGAGCAGAAAGACAGAAGGAGCCTGGGGCCCTGATGACAACATGAAGCTAACACTGTGGTCCACCTACTTCGGGCTCTCTTGTTACCTGGAAACAGTAAAACTTTTGTTTAAAGTACCATCATTAAGTTTATGTTAATAACTGATACATGCAGTTCTTCACTGAGATACTATGAATCCTTTTTTTAAAAACTGAGTAATAAAACCATGGCCGTCATTTAAATGGGGCTGTTCTAGAGAAATGCCACCAAGAGGCCACTCTTCCATCTTATTAACCAAAACATCAACCTTTTCACCCTGACAATTCTAGGGTCAGTTCACTATTACGATGTTCGTTTCACTGGCCTTTCAAGTAATGTCAGAGGCAAAAATCAGGGAGGGGCGGGGATTAGAAACGTTTCCCCCGATGGTGAGCCAGGCTGACAGCACGCAGGCCTGCTGCATGAGGACGCACCGAGTGAGGCCCGTGGTGTCAACCACCCTGTCCTGCTGCAGACTGGGCGGTGGGCACTGACTTCAGGGACCATCTCTTGTCCTCTCTCCTCTCCCTCTCTGGTGTGGTCGAGTAGACCAAACCCTCCGCCTCCTCAGGACGCTAGGGATTTACTGCTCTACTGGGGTGAAAACTAACTCCTTAGGTCCAGGTCAGTGCCGTCAGCTTTTCACAAGCCAAGATTCCAGAAGATGTCTCCCCCATTCTTGATACTGCTCCCAACAAAAGAGGAACACTACTATATGAAGATAGAGGCTGAGGAGCACTGAACATTGAGCCTTCACTGTACGATGTTTCTAAACAAATGAAGCTTTGTTCTATCTATTAGGTATGAGAGTAATGCCAACCATATGAACAAAGTGCTGCCTAGTGCAATTCCTTAGATTTATGACAAATGCATATGAGAAGAAATGGTAATGAACAAGTATTAGTTTGTAAAACGTCCTGTTCATGCTGTGAGAGTAGGGGATGGGCGGTGTAGGACGCTATGGAAAAGGTAAGCACAAGCACAGCTCTTCTATCTCCTGGAACAAAAGACAGAGGGAAAAACGCCCCCTATGGCTAGAACGATGTCAGTGCTTGAACTAAAGGTTTATAATCGAAGGTCAGAGCCCCCTTTTCAGCAGAAGAAAAGCAAGCATCATTTACATTTCTCCCTGCTTATATGGGCTAAGTCATAAGCCATGTGCCAAAACCCTCATCTGCAGGATCAGTTCTGAAAAGAGAAAAAGAACTCTGCCAAGCATTTATCATCACCTAAAATTGTTGCTTTTCATTCCCAGAACTGAAGCTGTTTTACTGAATTTTTTAAACCTGAGGTCCACCGCTCCCCTCCAAATCTACAGGCCCTGCCTCGGGTTTTAAACCATTGCCCTAAGAAAGAAAAAAGATGCCAGTGAGGCTATTAGTACAACAGAGGGGTGGAGGCCTCAGCCCTCCCGCAGCCCAACAGAGATGCCACATGCTCCAGCAAGGAGCTTTGTGTGACCTTCCCGGACCACTCAGGAGAGCAGGGCTCCACAGGAAGGCCCAGCAAGGAGACACATCCAATCACCGATGCTCGGGCAGGGAGAGAAGGGATGTGAGGACAATGATGGGAGGGTACACGTCGGGGACTCTCAGGGGTCCAGAGACCTGGCTGTACAGTCCCCTGGAGTCCCTCCTGGAGGGACAGCAGAGGGGGTTCTCAGGTGCCATAGGTCAAGAGAACAGGATAGGCGGTCCCCGGGCCTGGGCCCTGCAGTGTGCTCCACAGAGAGGACAAGAAGCACAGGCCTCCTGGGAATCACCATGACGCCGAGAGGGAGGAATGGCCTGGGAGTTCAGGGAGCTGCTTCGTCTCTAGCCGCGTGTCCTTGGGCAGGCTGCACTGCTCTTCCAGGGCCTCAGCGGGCTCCCCACAAAGGACAGGGCTGTGAGCAAGCGAGCGGCTGCAGGACCCTCACAGCTCCAGTGTCTGTGACTTCCCAGTTCCACGGCCTCCACCGCCCTCCCCGGCGCTGACTCATTCTGGTGCCTGATGACTGCTGGGTTGTCTTTTCCTGACTCAATGCAAAATAGGAACAGAAAGGTGGAACTCCAGACGTGGGGCCCATCTTCCCTCCTTTCCATGACACTGAAGTGGCTCCAGGTCCTCGAGGGAAGCAATGGCCTCAGCTTTGGCTTCCAGGCCGTCACCGAAGGTCCAGGGCTTCCTCAGCTCAAACAGGTGGTGTTTTGTCAGGAGGCCCCACCAACAGCAAATGGTACTGTGAAATCACAGCAAGTGCCTCCACTCCCAGCCACCACTGCCGTCCTGGCAAAACTCCCTGGTCCTGTGTAGGAGTGGGTAGAGGCAGGGGCAAGGCCTGGGGAGAAATACTGCCAAAGTCACACGGCCGCCTCAACTTCAGCTTTGTAGATCTTAGAATATTATTCTTTGCCCTCTACTATAAGTCCACGGCAAAAACTTAAAAGCTTTAATGGCGTTTTGTCATAAGCTGAACAAGTTTGTTGGAATGTAGGGAAAAAACCCAATGACTTCTTAGGAGGAAAGAGAAAGCCCATTTTCTAGTGTCCCAGAATTGCTCCCACTACATTTTCGTTCTCTGAATCCCACAAGAGGAAATGAGGCTTCATCTGAACCCCAAGCCACACCACAGGGTCAGACATGAAGGAGTGGTGTCGCCAGAGCAGGCCATTTGCTGAGGGTCTGCACGGACAGTCCTGAACTGGCACTACACCGGGCACCCAAGCAGGTGGGGGCCTGGCCTTCCACCCACCTCCTCCCTGAGCAAATCAGGGAGGGCAGACACAGACACAGACAGACACCCCTCTCATTCCCCAGATCTGGAGCTGCCTCCCTTCCCAGCTCACCCCCTGCTGCCTGCCTCATCTCTCAGTGCTTCCCAAAGGGAAGAGGGGACTGTCCACGGTGGCCAGTGTGAGGGGAGGAATAAAGGAGAGCAAAGACGACCTAGGACCCCCTCTCCCACCAGAGCCACACAAAGCCAGAGTAGCCAGGGGACAGTAAAGGGGCCAGGAGAGAGAAGACCCCTCCCTCACCATCAGCCCCCAGCGCTGTCTCCTCCCAGGCCTGCTCTACCTGCTAGCTCAGCTCCCACCCCGCTGCAGATGCTTCAGTAGGTGGGTGAGGCTGAGTCCCGTTCCCCACCAAGCCTGTGGCTGGGGGCGCCTCTGGAGCTCCTATCTAGCCCCGACACTGTCACATGGCCGCAGCTCCCTTACGGCAGGGGGAACACCTTGGGGCAGGCAGGCTGTGGCTCCCCCAAGACCTGACCTCAACATTTTCATACGACAACAGGTGCCGGACTCTGACATGAACTCATGACAATCTATAGATTAGAATCAAAATCACAAGTAGGAACCCCCCAGTCTCACAGTTCTGAACATCAGAATAACTGTTCACAGTTCACAGGGACCTAGGCATTCTCCACGGGGACGTGGGAGTCACACGGCATGTGGGACACCCGTGCAGAGGTATTCCTGGCCTTCCTTCTATGAAGACCGCCAGTCACAGCTTCCACACCAAACCTAACTAATGCTTACCAGGAGCCCACACCAAGAACAGACCAATGCAATAAAGTCTGAAAAAGGCCCCAGCGGTCGAACGTGATCCCATGGAGAGTGGGGGGATCAGAAATAGCTCACGGGATGCAGAACTCATTTCTGGGCTGGGGAGGGGAGGATGCCATATCCAAGTGGGGCTTGGCCGCGGCACTGTAGATGGCTGTTGCCTCTACTGTCCAGATGCAAGCAGTCGGCTGGGCGCCCAGCAAAAACACCCATCCAGAGGAAAGCCCTCCAAGAAAAGAGGCGAGTGTCACTTATTCTTTGCCTCTGGGTTTAAAATAAATCTCAACAGCTCATAGAACTAACACAAGTTCTGACCTTTTTCTCTCCCAGACGTGACCTTGTCTAATTTGTTCTCCAAGAGACCACAGAGCCCAGTAAGAACTTTGGCCTCTCAGAGAATAGTTTTATTCTTCCCCAAAGGGAAAACCTACCTACATCCTCATGAAAATTTTAAATGACTAAAATGATTTTCACCTCACAGCTTCCATATCTGGGCCATTCTTCTGCCCTTACAATTCTAGTAAAGTCTGTTCCATTATTTTAGGAGAGTCTCAGTTATTCACCAACTAGCTCAGGGCTGTGTTTTTCTGAATTAAGTCATTGTATCTATTATACAACGTTCAGATTCTACCCAGCCATATGCATTTTTACCAGTAAAATCATAAAATACAACACTTGTAATCTTGTCCTTATATAAGTGCCACCATCACCATGCAGCAAAAACGTCATAGTATGACAATATGACAAGAAACAGCTGTCAAACGCTGGCTTTTTTCCAGCTTCAGTCAAATTCAATAAAAATTGAGCAGGGTAACTCCCTTGTGTGTTCGCCTTCATTCTTCCTCAAAGCCCTGAAGATCGCAGAAGCACTCCGGCCCCCTGCTCCTCTAAATGTGTGCTCCCTGGACCCATTGAATCGGAATCTGCACTTCGCATTCATAGGCACGTTAAAGTTTAAGAAGCGCTGCTCTACGACTGTCCTCTTCCCACTCATTCCCTACACATATGCTCTGGCCCCAGATCTGAGATCCGCCTCTGCTCCCTGGAGGCCACTGAAGCTTTCTCCGAGGGGCCCAGCTGTCATGGCAACATCACTCTGGCTGGCATTCCACCCACCTGGCTGTACCCTGGCCCCATCAGCTGCCTCCCTTGACCTGCCAAGGCGATGTTTGTCCCAGATGGTTAGAAATGTGCAAGGCTTCTTGCCCCCCAAAAAGGTTATTCATGGAAAAAAAAAAAAAGGACCTATTTTTAGGTGTCAATTGCCAGCCCATCCTGGCTCACCCAGTTCCTCTCCTCCCACTTGCCCAGTTAGAAAGATTATATTGTTTCCTGGTACACAATTCCAAGGGCATTGGACACAGGCAGGGGACCCAGAGAAGAGATCCAAGAACAGCTCTTAGTGAATGGAAACAAGATGATTTCTGCTCAAAGCAATTTCCTCAGCACCCACCCTTTCCTCCCACACGGACCCCATGTTGAAGGGGCGCCAAGGCCATGTGGAAGTAACAGAACACTAACATATGCAAGACATATTTTTCACCCTCAAAATTTAGCAGAAAGAAGGGAGAGCCAATCAGTTAACTCTCCCTTTATCCCACCCAAGTTGAAAGCTTGATATTCTAATCCCATCTTCCCAGATGACAGAGGGATACATCCAAGTTTACTTAAGTGGAGGAGTGTGCATTAAAAGGATATAAAACGCAACAGCTTCTCATCTACTCAAATTCTGACTTTTAGGGGAAACCTGGACATGGCCATAAACGCATGATTTACCTGTCTTGGGGCACTACAGGGATGGGGAATACGTGAGGCCATTTCCCTCTTCTTTGCTCACAGTAGATGGCACTACTTCATCACGGTACTTCCCCCACTAAGCCTAGAGGCCGCCTTAGAATCTTCTCAATAGAGCCCCTAGTCCTGTGGCATCTCAGAGCCACCTGCAACTCCTGAATCAGGATCTACATGTTAACAAGATCCCCAGGTGACTCACAGGCACGCTGAAGTTTACGAAAGGCTGGTGTGGGCTGCAGTCACCTTATGTAGACTGACCAAGTGAGACAAACTTGCTGCTCCTGGTCTGTTATTCTGGGGGTTCCGATGTTCGTGTCTCAATTTCTACTCCTACTGCTCCAAAGATTTCAAACAGGCCTTATATACAACAAGTGGCTCATTAAACATTTTTTAAATTAATAGCAAACATTCAAAGATTGGAGAATAAATGTAAAATTGCCAGGTTCTTTGCTTTTCTTGGGGGAAAAATCTCAGTGCACCTATCAATACTGTGCCCACATGTCAACATGACAACAGGTGATTAGAGGTAGGAAGTGGCTGCTCTGTTAGACACGACATAGTATGTCTAGTTTGTCCCAGTCTGTAATACTTCATATTGCCTCACACCATCCTGTCTTACTCATTCCTGCTATCTACCTGAATGTGTGACTATACCATAGGAGAGACTATAGTTGCATCCAAAATCAACAACAAGAACACCTGCCCGTGACACCATCACCTGCATCTGCTTATTCTTTCCACTGACTCTGAGGGTGAGCAGCCACACCTGCACAGGCACAGTTTTACTTTCTCCATATGATCCCTGTGTGGGGACAGGCGGCACCCACAGTATAAGCTGCCCCTTCATATAAGTCCCGTTGTCTTTGAGAAGCACAGGTTGCCTCAGGTCTGCAGCCACACACCACATATCCTTTGTATTGTCCAGTGACCTAGCACCAACCACACGCCAGAAAGCATAATCCTTAAGAGCATGAGCCGTAGTCTGCAACCTACTTCAAATTCCTAGCTCTGCTACCCAATGGCGACGTAGTGACCCTAGGCAAGGCACTTGACCCCTGCTATGGTTTGAGTAATTCCCACCAAAATTCATGCTGAAATCCCCCATGAAGTGGTATTCAGAGGTGTGGTCTTTGGGAGGTAATTAAGTCATGAGAGTCCCACCGTTACGGATGGGATGAGCATCCTTCCAAAAGGGCTCGGGGTTGAAGGGAGTGAGTGCCTGCGTACACTTCTGCCCTCGGCCATGTGAAGACACAACAGCAAGGCATCGTCTTGGAAGTGGAGAGCAGCCCTCACCCGACACCACTGCTGGCACCTTGGTCTTGGACCTCCCAGACTCCAGAACTGTGAGAAATGAATGTCTGTTCTTTAAAATTACCCAGACTGAGATATTTTGTTATATAGCAGGACAAGTGAACTAAGACAAACCCTCAAGCCTGTTTCCTTATCTGTGAAGTCGGAGGTGGCACTTAGCTTACTATTTCACTGAGTTACTCTGAGAAATAAAAGATGGTCAAGTGCTTACCGTATAGTATATCATATGCACTCAGTTAAGGTGATCACTGCTATTATTACACATGCTGCTCAACAGGTGTTCGTTAACAGATTTTCTCTCATCTTTGACTACCCCATCTTGCGCTGAAACTGAGGACTTCCAAACCCCCCACACCATCACCTAGGGACGGGAATGAGGCTCTGCAGTCTGTGGGGTCTCCGGACAGGCTGCCCACATCAGCATCTGAGTTGGTGGGATGGAGTCCTAAAACTACAAAGCCTGCTAAGCCACACTGGGCATTCTTCTTGCCCCACTAACAACTTCTACAGGAACCAGGCAAGTCTTTTGCTTTTTCTTTTTTTAAGTTAGCATTTTCATTGCTTCCCTTCAAAGTTATTAAGATACATTTTTAAATTCCATTCTGGCCACACAAATCTCTCCCTTCTCTGATCTCCCACTGTGCTTGGGTAGGACCACACAGTCGAGCATTTAATGTTCTCTCAATATTTCATATAGGCTGTATGAGTCTCTAGAACAACTCTAAATGGCCTCCAGAGATGACTGGCAGAGTGTGTTACTAATGGAAGTTTTTAGAAGTGCACACACATACACAATTTTTCTTTCAGGCAAAACAGACTTTTTTTGCACCAGCAAAGTGCTAAGCAATGTAATCAACAAAATACATACTATGCCTATCCATACCCACTGCCTGTACGCTAAGAGACATGTTTTATGTTAACTGAACTAAGAAATGGAACTCTTCCAGTTTTCTTTGGTAATGCTTGAACCATGCACGGTATAATAAATGAAAAAGGACTGAATTGGGTCACTGTCTTGTTTGTTTGTTTCCTTAAAAAGGGACTGGTGATGATGTCTGTCTGGGCTGCAGCATTTTATCTGCCAATGCTGCAAAACTGACAGAAAAAACACCATGTGTCTTTCCAAAAAACAATGGTTTCATGCAAGTTCCTCCTTTCAGTTCCAAAATATCAGTCACTGATTGCAACAGTTCTCAGATCCTGGCCTCAGCCATCCTTTTTAGGAACCACCATAGCCTCCCATTCATGGCCTTCAGAACACACAGGGCCACCAGCAGCAACTGGCAGAGAGGGGCCCCACACTGGTGATGGTAGGTCTCTGAGATGGGAGGCCAGAGGTGCGGGGGAGAATTCCTGGCACCTGTGGTCCAAGGCATTTATTCAAGCATCTTGTCACTGCTGCCTCTCTGTAACAAGCTTTGACTTGTTGGAACAACTACCAATGTCACTGCATTAACCACAGCCCTGGACAACATCTCCTCCTCCATGGCGCAGACAATGGCTTATTGAAGTGGCTCTCTGGGGCTGGTTTGGAATGAGCTGCTTGTCTGAAAGAACACAGCCCTGCTGAGCAACCCCTAACTTGCTACGGGGACATGGGGTTTTCATCCCACATTCTTGGCCTTTAACAACCAGGAAGCCCCAGTGTCTGTGACTTACCTGTGTCCTTCGTGAGGGACAATGCTGACCTCTAGCAGTGCCAAAGGGAATTATGGAAGCATTTTAAGCACAGCCTGAGGTCTCCATGCGGGAAAATGGCATTAATATGAGCATTAAGAACAAAGGAACAAAAAATCCTTTACCTCCCGCTTAGAAGAAGTTTGTCCCTTAATTAACTGGTTGATGTATCACCATTAAGTCAGCAGCCCCATGTCCCCAGCCATCCATCACCGCCACTTCACCCCAGACTCTAAATCCTCCGCCTTGAAAGAAATCTAAGAAGACCTCCACTAGCCCGAGTGAAGCTGGGGGAGGTGAGACATTTGGGCAACTAGAGGGAGGGGGCGATGGTGGGGAGAGCGTCTTCTCAGTACTCACTGATAGCAAAATAGGAACCCACTGACCAATGCCCCGTGGTCTTAGGAGTGTTTCCTCTGAAGTTTCCTGCCCACTCCTGAATTACCCAAATTGCAGCCCTGGGATGTGGGAGCCACTGAAGAGGTTACCCAGTTCATATTTCAAACGGCACAGCCCACTTGCTAAAGCCGTTTCACATTTACTGTGGTGTGGAAAACGCAAAGTAAGTCCCTGGCCCAGTTCACTCTGTCAGGAGCTCGTGACTGAGCTGATCACAAAGTTTTTTGGAAAGAAGGTGGGGGTCCCTTTCATAAACTCTTGCAGTGAGGTGTGTGACCAGCCTGGCACCTGATAAATCAGTTACTAAAACAGATCTCAGCCTTCCGGTGACTGGGGATCCAATAACACTCAAGAGGAGGAAGAACATAAAACATAAATCCATAAAATACTGTGCTGCAAAAGCCACACAAAAGAGAACTTTCAGTTCAGACTTGCATGGCAGGAAAATGGTCATAATTAAAGCAGCCTTGGAGTGCCTGCGACCTGCTTAGGAGGAGGGTAGCCGCTAGCTGGTGCTTACCTAGCCTGAAGATGGTAGAAGCCAGAACCACAGTGGTTAAGTTACATTTTTTTATAAAAAGCATCTCACTTTAAAAAATATCTTTCTATGGTGGAAATAACATTAGAATACCTAGAGTTTGAATTATGACAAGGGTCCATTTCAAAAGGGAAGCCATTTGCAATTGTAGAATCCTTAAATTACAGAAATTTAATAGCTCTATGACCCTTTGGATTTGTTTTAAAAGACCATTGTCATTAAGCTTTTGTCCAATTCCTTCCACATCTTTCAGAAATAAATTCTCCAGCACTATGTGCTGGCTCTGATCTCCAGCAGGCCTCACATCACCCCAGGGCTGGCTTTCCCCAGTAGGGTCCCTTGAGAGGCTCCAGTTTCTGAATGGGAAACGCTGCTGTGGCCACATTCGTAGGCCAATCAAAGAAGGCCCCTCTTACAGAGCTGCCACATCCAAGCGCCCTTGTCCCTTTGTTTCCTTTGTCTAATCCACAAGCAAAGGCTGCTTGTGAGTGGCTTCCTGGGGCTTCCAGGAATCACCCTGGTGGGCTTTTCCAGCACTGCTGCTCTGCGTGCACCCTGGGGGCTGGGGGGCTCTGACAGAGCTGAGCCTTCCCCCTGATCTGGGCAGCTCCAGCCAAATGGATTTCCTACTGGAGCCCACCTCCGCGCCGTGTTCATGCCGTTGTCTCTTCCACCCTCATCTCCACATGCACACCTCCTGCCTGCCCTTTAAGATACAGCTCAAGGCCACCTCTTCCAGGGCAGCCTTGCCTTTCAGACTGCTTCTCCCACTGAAAGGGGTCTGGTCTCTATCTGGGCCACTTTGATGGTAAAGGTACTCTCTACCGCATGATGGACTTGAGAGGACGCCTTTACTCCCTTACTGGACAGTGCACACGCACCCTGAGGTCCAAATCCTCACGACTCACCTTCACATCCCCTACGAGGCCTCACACTCAGTAAATGCTCCTTAAGTGCCAATGGTGATACAGAAGGTAGAAAGAAATTATTTAGGCTGATAGTGAGGGTAAAAGAGTCCTCTTTTAACAAAACGCAGCCTAAGAAATTATTTTTTCCTAACAAAGAGCAGCCTGAAAAATCGAGCTGCAAACAAAGATAGGCAAGCTGGAAGCTTGCATGGGGGAATGCCAGCAGCTGTGCTAATGGAAAAGGGCTACCTGAAGGCCAGACATAAGCAACATGGAGGCCCCATCTTCCCTTTTTTTCTTACAACGTGTACAGTAAAGGAATAGGCAGCATGGTGCAGGCCAGGCAGAGAACCTACCTGCATAATAAAAGATCAGGGTGGGGGCTACCAGAAGTTTGCCCCATATGCAAATGGCACGCCTGGTCCAATCAATCTTTTGTGCCCTATGTAAACCAGACACCACCTCCTCACCAGGCATCTATGAAACTCTCTGCATTTCAACACAGATGGGCAACCTGTTTGGGACCCCCTCTCTGCAGCTGAGAGAGTCATTCTCTTTCTTTTTGCCTTTTAAATTTTGCTCTTAACCTCACTCCTTGTGTGTCCACGACCTGGATTTCCTCAGTGAGACAACGAACTTCAGGTATCACCCCTAGACAACAAGGCCGTTTCAGTGGGAATCTCCCTGGGGATCTGTCCCTGCAAGCAGGGGCACAGCATGTATCCACAGAGCTCCCTGGGCTCCAGGTGGGCCTTCACCTGGCCATTCTCCCTCACTGCCCCTCTGAGAGAGTGCAGCACAGTAGGAGAGCCATGCCCTCAGCCTTGTCCCTGACAGAATCCTCAGACCCCAGGCCTGGCCTCCTGGCTGCAGTGATGAGGTGAGGAGCCAACAATGCCCAGGGCAGCCCCACCAGGGCTGCTGGTCCCAGAAATCCCAGGGCACAGGGGGCCAAGGTGAGGCTGAAGAATGACCCTTTCCTCAGCAAGTCAAGTCACCTTCAGGAACACACAGCTGGAGGACTGAGGGAGACAGGTGAGATGTGTGTATAGCGACAAGGACGGATTAGAACAAGACACATCATGCCATTGCTACACATGAACTGAAGGCAGAGAAGGTGACTTGGGATGGGAGGTGGAGGGGAGAGTCTGATTTTGCCTTTGTCTCTTGCAATTCCAGGTAGAGACAGGAGAGACTCGGAATGGTGGAGGTCAATCTACCTCCAGTGGGCAGATATGCCCAGGTGGGAGGGGCAGACTGGCAAGCACTCTTTCCTGGCTCTAGTGAAGGGCGCTGAGGGGGTGCTGAGGACAATCACTGACCACCCATCAAGTGCCAGGGCAGCAATGGCTTGACCTGCCCATCCAGAGTCCCTTGTTATGGCAGCTTCCCACGTGGCTCTCCTCCAGATATAGTTTGTCCTCTTACTTCAAGCCCCCAACCTGTGAGAACTTCAACACCCTGGCTGCTGCAGACAGTAAACTCCAAGAGGGGATCATGTGTCTCCCCCACAGGCAACACCGCATCCTTGCACAGGCATCTGGCACACAGAGCAGGTTTGCAATAAATATCTGTTGCATGACACCTCAGAGGGTAAAACACAGCTCAGGTCTTTGGTTTTGCATCATTACAGGTAGCACGTTTTGAACACAATATACAAAAGCAAATCGTCTTCAGCACTCCTGGATTGACATAGTAGGGGACAGGGGTAGACATAAAAAAAAAAAAAAAAATCTCTAAATGAAAACTAGTAGTGGCTTTCTTATAGGGCTACCATTTTTACAGTAAAACTTTAGTTGGGAAAACCTCTGTTGTGACTTTTGTTAATAGGATGTATATGTAGTAGTTGTTTGAATCTTCAAGTAGCCTATCTGTGCAGATGCAGTGAACGAGCCACAGCTTGCTGACCACAGCAGTTTTAAAGTGACTCATCAGCAAGGTCAGGCCACCTTGGTGGGAAAGTGGGGCCAAAGGCAGAAGAGTGTGCCAGGAAGTCCCAGGCCATCTTCTCACACACACACACACACACCCCAAAACAGGAAAAAAAAAAAAAAAAAAAAAAAAAAAAAATCCAGCTGAAGTGAACGTTCCAGCCTGCATTTAACTGCGTTTTAGTCTGCTTTTCAGTAACCGGGACAGCGACTAACTAAGCTTTTCTTTCTTGTCTTTTTTTAAAAGAAAACATTCCCTAACCAAAACATGGAATTCATCTGCATTGTAATCCCAAGTGGAGAGTGCACGCATTTCCTCTGGATCGTGCATTACTCGCTCCCACTCTCTCTCATTTCTCATGGACAATGAATGGAAACACTCCCTTGTAGGAATTGCAACCGCCTCTTTAAGACAGATGTTTTGGAAACCACCGACAAGCTGCTTGTCACTGTGAGGCGGATCACACACTCTCACAGCCATTTGGTCCAAAACCATGCAGACAGCACTTCTTCAAATCCATCTCCAATAAGATCTGCAGGATATCAGATGGCTGTTACTTAGCCACTTCTTCATGTCCCCCTTACCCAACACTGTTCTCCATCAGGAGGCAACACCGAAGGTTCTATCTCAGCAAAGTCGCTATTGTCTGCTATAGAATCAAGGGTAGGATTTCTCTGTGAAGATCTAGTATGGTCCAAGCCTTCAATGAAAACACTATTTTCAGGAAGAGAGTTAGACACTTGGGAAAGAAAATGAACATTTTTAAGCCACGAGGACACTGTTATAAATTTCTGCTTGGCAAATGGGGACCTCATGGCTTGGAAGAGTTATTATCCAATACTTCCCAAGCACCCACATAAGTTCATGTTTCTCCCTGAGGGCCTCACTTGCTCCATGAGACAAACTCACTACAGCTTTCATCTTGTTTAAAAAGACTTGGTGTGATGCATGGAGGCAGATCATTCAAACCACCTGGATGTGCTGTGAAATAGTTTCTCAAGCAGTCCCAGCTTTTCCAAATGCACCTATCAAAACAAACCTAAATGCCTGTTAAATTCACTCTTTAGGAGACCTACTTTGTTCCAACAGAGTCAACTGACCGCAGAGAACTTTCTGCAGAATCTAACACACTCGCCTGAACAATCTTATTGGCCAGAATAAAGAATAAGACACTGGTTCATATACATTTGGAAGGGCATGCAGTCAGTCAAGGGCAGACCCTCAAAAAGAGACTCATCCTTACTTCTCAGCCTTTAGCTAAGGCCATGATACAGAGGCTGAAATGGAGAAACTAAGATGCAATCTGAGAAAAATACCCCAAATTTTAAAACTTAAAACCTGTGAAAAGGTTACTCTCCTATACCTTGGTCATGTTACTTGCTGCTGTGGCCTCAAGAGTTCTAATTTCTATGCTACCACTAAAAACTCTGGAGTGACTGTGAGCCATTAAACCCAAGCACAAATGCACACTTTCAGAGCTGTACGTGTCTGAATACTTTTTGCACACATTGTTAAGATTATACTGCTGGCTTATTTTCTCTATATTCTCTTTTCTACAATAAGGATCATTTACATGCAACATTAAATTTTAACTTATACGGGACAATTTTTGAGTGGATTGATCATAAAGCTGTATCTCTGGCAAGAAAGACACTTTCCAAAGTAGCCATACTTAGGCACTCCGCTCACCAAAACCATGACGGGGACACGGCAGCACTGTATGCGAGGGCATCGGCTCTAGCCAAGAGGACCTATCCCCACCTCCACTACTTTATCCTTGGGCAAACCGCTCAACCTCAAGCCTCAGCTTCCCCATGTGTGAAACAGGAATAATAATAGAACCTTCATTTTGTAGGATGAGCAGTGCATCCAAGGGACAGTGATCAACAAATGGAAAGCTCTCCATAAACGAGTTTTTATCACATGATTCTCAGTAACCTCGACTCCAGAACTTGCTGGTGCTTACTTAGAACACCACAATCTGGCAGAATCACCTGCACATATGACGAGAACTGGCCTCCTGCCTCCTTGCTACTTAGAGGTCACAGTCTGCATGTTCTGTTTATATTGACTATGGGTTTCTTGATGACATACTAGTCACACAGAAACATCTATTTGTTTAGTGCTTTGCTTTTGGCTGCTTCCAAATGTCTGTGGATTGATCGATGCAGATCCCAGAAATGTAATCATTAGTTGTCTGGCTAAAAAGGTTTCTCTCTGTTTGTTTTTATTAGAAGTCAGTCCTCTGAACCTGTGGTTTGCAAACTTTCTTTTTGAGCATGAAACACTGTTTATAAAACAGAATCTGACAAACCACCCCAGTTCTGCATATGAAACAGATGAAAGCAGAGCTGTACTGGTTAAAAAAAAAAAAAAAAAAAAAAACACAAAGTAGGGGGCTGAGGAGGGTCCCCTTGGCCCCCCCATCACCTCCCGGTAGCTCCTAAAATGTCCCTAGAAAGTGGAACACTCTGTGGAGCATGCTCAGAAGGGCGCTGATCTAAACCACTCACTCTTCCAGTTTCCATCTTATGGCCTACAAATGCCACTCAGCCTGAACCCTAAGAGGCTCACCGGGGCACTCCTGCTTTTCATCTCACGGCTGCATCAGTAACAACAGAGGCAGAGCCCACAAACCACAATCTCGTGCTTCCTAAATGTTCCCAATGTGGCTGTGGGCTGGGCAGACACACAAACCCTTCCTTTCTGTGTTTTACTGACTACACGTTGAGTTACATCAACTCCCCAAAAGCAATGCCCTAGGACCACAATGTTTACGTGGCTGTGCCAGCCAGCACACATGACGTCTGATATCATTACTCTGGGTTTCTGGAGGAGCCATAGTGCATTTACAGTTCTTTATTCTCACCGAGCAGTGGCATGGAAACCAAGGTCAATCCAATCTATCAAAACCCCACCAAAATTTTAAAATAATTTCCAATGAAAATGCCTTTCTCATGGTGGAATACACAGTCCTTACAATGTCTGTGAAGTACCAGTACAGTTTCCACACATACGAAATATTAACAGAGACAAAAAAAGAATTGAGAAATTCAGAGGAGGGGATGAGAATAACAAAGCAGCTGGAGAAAGTCATCGCTTCAGAAACCAGGCCTAGGAAGGCGGCCCCGCCTCCTCAGTTCTTAACTGCCACTCGCGGAAAGCATGACCCGCCTCCTCAGTTTAACTGCCCCACTCCGCGGAAGCATGACGTAGGTCTCACTGCGGGAACCCAAAAGGTACAGGGGGCCTGTTCAGGGTGGTCTGAGGGAGACTGGCCAGGAGGGTTGGGGCTGGAGCCAACCAACAAAATATCCCAACCCATCGTGAAGAAAATATTTCCTCCTCAGGAAAGGCCGCTACATCTTCCCAGGGAATGGCTGGAAGACTCCCAGCCTGAGTCATTCGGAAACAGATTTTACAAAGCACTCCAGAGGATCCCGAGGGAATGATCAGGCCGTGTCGGAGGAAGAGCCATCATGACCAAGTGGGTCTTTTCCAGCTCCAGCTCCCATGACTGCAAGGTCCTTCTGGTTCTTCCCAACTCACTGTGGCCAGCATGGCTGTAGTATGACTGTCGCGATCCTTGGCTCTGAGTGTTTTAAGGCCTGGATGTGGCAATGCAGTGACTCTGGCACAGGCCTCCCAGCTACAGTACATAAGCTACAGTCCACACTTCCACGTAAAGAGCTCCACCCGGAGAAGAGAGTGGATGATATATCCAAGGAGCTGGTGCTGGCCCAGGCCCAGTCCCAGGCACTCGCCTGTCCAGCCTCAGTGCGGAGTGCTCACCAGAGGCCCTCTCACATTTCCGCATCTCACCAAGGGCCTGCTGAAAACAGACCCCCTGACATCTGCTAATCAGATTTGCCCCTGGAGCCAATAATAATTAAACTTGGTCTATGAAAGGAACACTGGAAAGGTCTCCCATCCCACAGCTGGTCAGCAAACAGAGCAGATGGGCCATATCCACAGCCATGTCTGTGTAAATCTAATTATTCAGCTGTCAGAATGAGCCCTAAGTGACACCGGTCACCCTCACAGGTAGCTGTCGGCCCTTCGGAAGCTGTTGCTGTGGGGCAGCTGTGAAGGCCAGAACTTCTCCCTCAGCTCCCCTCACCTTTCCTAGGCAGCACTGGCAGACTTATGCTGGATCACGCACCCTGGGATTAAATGCCATTTTCTGTGCAGTTCCTCATATGCCAAACATATTATGTGCTTGTTAACTATTCACCTGATTCAGGTTTCTGGAAAAGTCCTATCCAGAAAGTTAGTTTTAAATCAGAAAAGCCTCCTAGAGAGTATCAGATTAGATAAAAAATTGTATTTTTCTGTCTTGTGTCAGCATTTTTATTGGGTGATACTGTTTATGTTGGTTGTATCTATTAACTACTGTTGAGTAACAAAGTGCCTTAACATTTCATAGCTTAAAATGCCTGGCTATTCCTCTGCTGGTTTCTCCTGGGCTGGCTCACGATGGCTTTCAGCTAGGTCACCTGTGCAGGAAGGCCCACAAAGGCTTCCTTCACATGTCTGGCCATGAATGCTGCCTGCCAACAGGGGAACCTTGGCTCTCCTCTGCAGGCCCCTCATCCTTCTGGGGCAAGACTGGTATCCTTACACAGAGGTCTCAGAGCAGAGTTCCAAGAAGGTGAAAGTGGAAGTAGTCAGACCCTCTGAGGCTGAGACTCTAGAACTTACACAACACTTCTGCCACATTTGAGCCATGAAGGCAAGTCAAAAGGCCAGTCTAGACCCAAGGGGTAGGGAAATAAGACTCCAGTTATTAATGGGAGGAGTGAAAAAGAATGTGCAACATTTTAAATCTAACACATGTCAGCATCTCCCCAACTGGGTCAGAGTTATAGGAGTTCTGGGGCAGGGCCACAGGTGCTCTGAGATCAAAGCAATCCCAGGAGAGACACTGAATCCTGTATCCCCTTGAAGAGCCACAACACACGTTGGCGTGCTGAAGACTGAGTAGTCCTCCAATAACAATAAATTCTGCTCAATTTTCTTTCATCATGAGTAAGTTTATAGAAGCAGAGGAAGACCACTTTCCTGTAACACCATTTTGGAAAGTCTGGTCATGAGCTCTGGACTTTCAGAACACTTCCAGTTGAGCATATTTTGTCTTGCTGCCTTAATACATGTCCCATAAACATTGCATCCATGTCTAAAATACCTTCCAATATGTGGAAGTAGCACACAATATGGCAATTCCTGAGTTGGGGTTATGACTCTAAAGATCACCACAGTGCATTGCTCTAGTAACTAGACATTAAGCAACTTCCACTCAAAATCATCTTGATCCTTGAAAAACTTTCCTAGAAGTTATATGCAAAAACCTGGGGGTCGTTTTCTTCAGGTACAGTATTTCTGAGCATTGACAGAAGTCTTGATTCCTACAGAATAAATGTTACAATTCACTATGAATAAATTCCACATTTGAAATTCAATAACAATAACATAACCCATAGTGGATCAGGAGGCCAAGCTTGCACACAGGCTACTGGACCACTAGCAAACCACGCTACTTCTTACCTGCCTGTTGGCCACCAATCTGGGGCCTGCCATACAATTTTTTGCTCCTTTGAAAAGAAAAGGCTCATCCATCTTCACAACCAGGTTCTCCACTTTCAAAAGCCATGGCACAGAACACATTGAACTAACACTCTGGTCATGAGAACATGATGATCCCAATAGTGGGTGAAGATTCATGAGATGAGGGCAAACTCAAACCAAGGATTCAGGCCGTTATTAAGAGAGCTCTCACAAGACCAAGGACAGTCAAGAGCAGTCTCAATTCAGGCTCCAAACTCCACAATAGTCCCTATGTGTGGAGAGAGAGAGAGTGCCGGAATGCAGTGAAGGCACAGGGAGATACTGGATGCTGAACATGAGAATGAAAAAGGATCCTCTTTAATTCTGTTTTATTTATTTTATTTTATTTTGAGATGGATTCTCACTCTGTTGCCCAAGCTGGAGTGCAGTGGTGTGATCTCGGCTCACTGCAATCTCCGCCTCCCGGGTTCAAGAAATTCTCTTGCCTTAGCCCCCTGAATGGCTGGGATTACAGGTGCCTGCCACCAGGCTCAGGTAATTTTTGTATTTTTGGTAGACACGAGGTTTTGCCATGTTGGCCAGGCTGGTCTAGAACTCCTGATCTCAAGTGATCTGCCCATCTCGGCCACCCAAAGTGCTGGGATTACAGGCATCAGCCACCATGCCCGGCCATACTTCTGTATTTATTCTCATACGGGAAAGACTGACTGACAAAGGGAATAGAGAGAATTTATTTTTATCTTGCTGCTGAAACAGTTTCTTAGAATTAGTGATTCTTACCTCATTCACTAAACAATGGTGATTCACCAAAAGACACACAGCAGTCAGTGGCCAATTTACTAACTTGGACTCAAAACATCCTACCATTCCATCTAGGGTGTCAAATATTTTTAAACCTTTATCTTACATTGTAAAATCATCAGGGAAACATCTCCTGGAAGCCTAACTGCAATTTCAAAGGATGGAATAAAAGTGAATCTAGAGGAACGGGGAATTCCATGGGAAAAAACACCTCATAAATGATAAAAGACGAAGTAGAAATTTCTAAGGAATTGTGAGTACACTGGTCTAAGAAATAAACAAGGTAACTTCTTGGAATAATTCCATAGCAAAGTCATTTGGGGAACCTTTTTGAGAATGGCTGAACATCAAATCTTAAGGGCAATTTTGAATTTAAGGAGCCAAGAGATCAGTCAGTCCAAGACTTGGTAAGATGGTAATTGGACCTACTGTCCTGGGGGTTCCTAGGTTTGCATCTGGAGGTCACTTCAGCTCCTGCTCCTAATTCACCCTGAGAAATGGCTCCAGGCCCTGGACACCACCTTGAGCTCTCTTTCCCTCTAACAAGGTAGCTATTCAATCAAAAATAAAAGACTGTTGGGGCTCAGAAAACAACACCCCAAAACGAAGGCCTAGCAGCAGCCTTAGAAACATGAAGTTATTCTCTTTCTCCTGTCCTCCTATGTCTCAGTCCCATTCTCCCAAGTCAGGCCACAGAAACTAGAATCCCATTTCCCCAAGGCGGGTTATAGAAGCCAGAACCCTCTTTCCCAAAAGCCAGCCATGAAACCTAAAATATTCTATGTAAAACCGGCCTTAAAGAAATTATCTGACCTACCTTTTTTGACTGTAGGTCCTAAGACCCTCATCAGAGAGAGGGTCCTGCCCCACACCCAGAAGAAAGGAATGCATGCCCAGAGAGGCCAAGAGGAATCTAAACAGGCTAGGTTTCCCCACTCAAGCTGTTAGCATTAGATCATACCCTCCTGTCCAGTCATATATCTACATGCCTCTTCATACTCTGTTGAACCTATGCACAAAAATGGACAATTTCCCCTGTATCTCTGGGTCTTCATTCTGAAGGCACTCGTGTATACATGTTTAATAAATTTGTACACCTTTCCTCCTATTAATCAATCTGCCTCATGTCAGTGATTTTTTTAGCTAACCTTTGGAGGCCAAGGGCCCTGGCATCTACAAGACAAAGACAACTAAAGGGATTTAGCTGCTTAATGTAATAAGGGGGAAACCTGATGCCAACTTATTCCTTTGTTTCCTTTCTCAGTCCACGTACTGAAGGATTCTAAGAGCAGGTATGATCCTCTGGCACGGCCAAAGGCACCAGCACACTAATGCTATGAGAGAACTACTGCGGGGGGGGAAGAATTAGGAAAAAATAAGTATGATCAATTCTGTGTACTATTAAATCTAGCTAGATACTTCCAGAAATGTAGCACATTTGGGACTTGTTGGAATGACAGAAAATATACAGCAAACAAACAATAAATATTTCAGGTATGATATTGTCCAAATGCATAAAGCATGTTAATTTCTCCTGCAACAAAGTGTCACGGGCTATACAGAATCACTAACCAGCCATGTAGCACAAATTGTTGGTTTCGCTATCCAAACACCACACCTTTGGGACTTGGAACCCCACAGAAGTTCTGCAGGCTCCATTAATCATCCTGCACCTAAGTTGTTCCTACAATGGCAGGATGTTTGGTGGGAATTTGGACATGAGTCAACAGAAATGGGCTGGCCACAAATGGTGCATGCCTTTGGACATTCGTGTGGGAGAAATGGTAAAAGCAGGGACAAAGCTTTCAGGACTTTCACAAGGTGATCTCTCCTGCCTACCTTCACAACTTTGCCATCTCATGTATCTGTCACCCCACACCACTCACTACTTCCTAACCACATTCTGCACTTTGCATCTCTGCCTTTGCCCACACCTGTCTCTGCCAGGACTGCCATTCCCCTCTTTCATCCCTTGGCAAAAGCTAGTCATTTTCAAGGCCCAGTTGAGAAGTCATGGCTCCAGCATGCCTTCTCCAACTGGCAAAATTGTTCCCTCCTCTGTCCCCAATATAATGAGTTGACCACAGCAGCAGTGACTTCTCTGCTTGTCCTCTCATGGCTGGGTTGGGAGCCTTTAAGAACGAGGACACTTTGGTACTGTTGGTCTAGCATCACACAATAGCTCTAAGTGATTTGATAGCTGTACTGTCCAGATCATATCCCCTTACCCCCTACATGACAAGAATGGAAGAGCTGATAGGGTATTAGGATATATTTCCCATGTTGTATCAGCAAGGATTCTGCATTAATAAAATAGGAATAGAAAACACACAGCACAGAAGGATTCTTAAAGTCCACTGACAGCACTGATTCCACCTTCTTTCCTTCCCCAGGAATTTCCCCAAGTAATGAAGGTAGCTCTGTTCAGACTTGGCTGGCCATAGACTTCCGTCAGATTTTTGTTTTCTTCCAGATCTGACTGCATGGAAAAAATACCGTAATTTCCTTGTGGGCCTAGTTATAATTCTGTAGGCTGATTAGCTCTGAGGAAATTTCAACCCTACAAGGAGCCCTGACAATTCAGTTGTCCCATTGTGATTATAATGGCTTGTCAGTGTTTGCTGTTGAGGCACAATATGTCATTTTGGGAGCAACATTTAGACACCTCTCCAAGATTCTCCCTGCATTCCCCATTTCAGGATCAGTGGTATCAAATTCTTACCTCTTTTACATCTACTCCAGTATTGATCAAGCGCTGATCTATTTTAAGTACATTCCATTGGAAATCGCTGCATGTGCTTCCTTCCTGACCACTGAAGTGTCTCCCGTAGACAGACTTGTCTATCAGTGTTGAAAATTTACAACAGTGCAAGGGGCAGACACTGTGCATGACTGCTGCACCTCAAGCCCCTGTTCCCGCACCTGCTTACAGCAGGCACCCAGGACTTCTGCTTGAGGGCTCTCTTTTGGCCCCAACAGGAGTTGGCCCTTAAGTGCTGGTCTCAGAAGAAGTGGTTAATGACAGAGACGAGTTGGAGAGGACATATCCCAGAACTTGCTGGCCCAGCTGGGATAATTCTGACGTATGTCTCATAGAATTCACTAGAGATGGAGCCTCAGGTGCCCACAGCAGCAAAGCCATCTCTTTACTGGCTCTCTTCTCCTGTTTCACACCCCTATTCCCTTAACAACGTTTTCCAGGTTTACCTCCCAAGTCACCTACTTGCACTTGAATCCCTGCTGCAGAATCTGCTTTTGGGGAACCCAACCTAAGAAAAGTGCCAGACTAAAGCCACTCAATACAGATAAGGGAAGGCAGACTCAATGGCAGCCCCATCATCAGGTATAGGAGAGATTTTCAGCAAATAAAACACTGCTGTGGCTTATTTGTGCTGAGGAAACTTTCCGTGTCACAGCCATAAGGAGCCTGATGCCTCAGGAAGTGAACTGAGCTGTCTCAGATCTTGGGGAATTGTGTGTTATATGTGTTCTAAAAACGGATTGGATTTCAGGGGCCATTTCCAACTTCCATGGTATTAAATTTCCTTTTATTCTTCCCAGCACCATATTTCCAATAAGCCCTAAAAAAACTTACCCCTGGGGAAGGATATTTTGCTATCTTAACAAAGTCTTCCAATCCTTAGGAGACAAATCATCATATTTTCATCTCAAAAATATTAATTTTACTCCCTTAAAGAAGCTTATGAAAATATTTATATTTCTTGCCTGAGTTCCCTAGGAGGTAAGCTGAAAAACTAGCTAATAAAAGATAAAGCCAATGCAACAAAAAAAATACATATTGAAATATGGAAATAATTAAGGTCCCAAGAAAACATCAAGTCTTCAAATCAAAAGCCCTTTAACTAGAAAGTATTGTCCAGGGACTCACATGACTAATATACATTAGACAGTATTCAAGGTGTGTTTTGCTTTAAACCAAGCAAGGAGGCAAAAACTTCATTTCTATAAATGGTAAACTAATAGGTGAGAATTCACTCCATACAGAGAATTTAAAATAGATTCCATTAAAGTAGCATACTCTGCAAAATATCAATTTTCATTTGTTTTAGAGAAATCTAGTTTATCCATTGTGTAAGACTATATTTAATTGGGAAAACAGACATTCACTCATTCTGAAAGTGAAGCCTGGACTAAAAAAGGAGGAACACGGAAGGAGAACAGACAGGAATTCATAAAACCAATGGGATGTGGGCAGAGGGGGAAAGAGGGATTTCTGGTAGATGGGATAAAAAGTCTTTCTACTGGGAGTGGAGACCCAGGCCACAGGGCCAGTCAAGAGAGAGGGAGAGTTTCATTTGGGGGCATGCTAAATTAAAAATGTCAGTGGGACACCAGGGGAAGACCCCAACAGGCAGCTGGCTGGATGGTTCTCCACCTGGAGGAGAGGGTCTGGCCTGTGAGTGGCAGCTGAAGCCACAGAGTGGGCTGGAAAAGCCAGAGGATGCAAAAAGATAAGGGAGAAAAGGGGGCCAAAGATGACCCAGAGACCTTGATGAAGGGGCAGGCAAAAGAAGTCAGCCAGGTAGACTGAGAAGAAACATCAGGAGAGGAGAAGCAGGTAAGAAGCACTTCACGGGGTCCATAAGCCAACACGTTCTCTTTCTTCTTCTTCTGACAATAGAAGTTATACCTCGTCTGCCCTGAACAGGCAGAGTGGAATCAGAAGTACTAGGGCAGGATGACGGTGACAATGAGGGACTCACGAGGTGTGGGTGAGGTGGGAGGGGGGCACCCACTGGGCGGAGCTAACTTTCCAGATGCGGGCAGTCACAACCAAGAAGTCGCACGAGAACTTTGAGTTGTGTTCCCTTTGATACTTCCACATCTGACTTCCCCTCAAACGTAGGACACTTTTATGTGAGTTAACAATTACAGAGCATACAATACATGTAAAATTATGCATGCCAATAAACTTTTCTAGGAAAATGGGCCAAGGTCATAAATGTCACTATTATCATAAATGAGAGTTTCACCTAAAGGAAAAACATGAACAAGCAATTCAGAAAAGACAAACTTCAACAGCTATTCTATTTAGGAAAACATTAGATGTGGTCAATAATAAAAACAGTAACAAAATGAGATGCCATTCTCACCTCACAAACTAGCAAAGACTTAAACTGATAACTCATTCCTGATGATGGGGATATACAATGGGTGCCCTCTTATACTGCCAACGAGGGCCCAACTTTCCTGCAAATATTTTTTATAACTAAACAATAATATCTGTAAAAGGATATTCAAGGTTGATATTTAATGGTTTAAAAAAATCAGAAAACAACTCAAATGTCAAAATTAGAAAGCAGGTTAAAATGATTTAAGATATACATCATAAGACAGAATACTGAAGATTTCTGTAGAAAAGGAACTTATAATGACATGAGGAAATACTTATAATATTAACCAAAAAGTAGCAACATAAAGTTATATACAGAGTAAGAACTCAGTTATGTAAAGAAAAGAATGTACAAAAAGGGATACTCTTAGGAACTTGAACAGATTAACAGTAGTGACCCCTAAGGGAACTGATTTTTTTCCCTGCATGCTTATACATTTCTGTATGAACTTGGGTGATTTTGATAACTGGGGGGTCAGGTCACACATAAACAGCTTCTGGCAATTCTAATCCAGCCATAATCGTATATATGTAAGGGCTGTTGCTTGGCTTCAAGAGTATACCAGTGTTCGGCCAGGCGCGGTGGCTCATGCCTGTAATCCCAGCACTTTGGGAGGCCGAGGCGGGCGGACCACGAGGTCAGGAGATCAAGACCATCCTGGCTAACACAGTGAAACTCCGTCTCTACTAAAAATACAAAAAATTAGCCGGGCGTGTGGTGGGCGCCTGTAATCCCAGCTGCTCAGGAGGCTGAGGCGGGAGAATGGCATAAACCCAGGAGGTGGAGCCTGCAGTGAGCCGAGATCGCGCCACTGCACTCCAGCCTGGGCGACAGAGCGAGACTACGTCTCAAAAAAAAAAAAAAAAAAAGGAGAGTATACCAGTGTTCAAGGCCACCAGAGAAGACTGAATGTGACCTCTGGGCAGGTGAAAAACCATCTTAGATTTAAGATGTGCAGATGATGTAAATATGCAAGCATACAACACAGAATACCAGAGCACTGAAAGAAAGGCATAGCTTCTAGGGGTTTGCCCCAATGACTTTCTCTGTAACCATCCTTTTACCAAAATGCCTGCCAGTTTCCAGATGAATAAACTTAAATGTACATGATGTGGGACATAATGGTCCAAAACTGATGACCCTGACCTTGAATGAGGAGAAGTCCATGAAAGCACTTGACCACCACCCTACACTGTGCCTTTCCAATCCACAGTCACTCCATGAGTGTTAGGAGAAAAATGGATTGGACTTCAACTGAATCACAGATGTAGTCTGAGAATGAAGCAAGGAGGGAGAATGTGGTGGTGAGGCAGACAGAGGGGACCAGCTCTTTCAGACCAGTCACATTAGATTCCTAACATGACCCTCAGTCATAGTTGCCTTCATTATGTGAAAGAGATGTAAATTAATGACAGGAAGTGCCCACCTCCTAACACCACTTGGCCACAGTTATAGAACAATTTGGATCAAAATCAGGTATGTTTCCAAGTTCATCTGGACTTGCCAAGTAGCCTTAAGAGTTTTTCACAGATTGTTCTGGGATAGTAACATAAGGTGCAGAGATGGGGCCAACCCCATTTTTAGAGGCTGCCTGCTACCTTGGCTCTGTAACATGTGCCAAGTGGCTGGCCTGTGGCTCTGGGGTTGCTGGTGCGAGCAGTGTCTGGAAGGACAGGACGGTTGTATGACTAACGGTTCCAACGAGCATCAGAGCATGAAAGAAAGCAAAGACTACAAAAACTTTATTGCAAGCTGAACTGAATGAATCCAAGAGAATATAGATTAAATCAATATTTAATTCAGTCGAGGTTTTAGTTAGGGAGTCATTATGACATTTCAAAGAGCAGATACGGTATTTACAGGGGCAGCATCTCAGAACTTCAGGGATATGCTATTGCTTTCTTTAATGGAAAGCAGGGTTTGCTGTGGTTTGGCATGGGAAATTATTTTAAATAAGAATACTAAATAAAAATGTGTACAGCTATTACTTACCTATATTAACAAGCTTCATATAAAAGCATACATTCGTTATACAGGGATGATAAGGGAACACCCCTACACTATCCCAGTGTACACTCATTCATCTGAGTTCAATTAGACCACGTTCCTTTCTAGAAGCAATTTTTTAAAGTAGATTGTTAAAATAAAAAAACTTTCTCAGGAAGGATTAGGAGGATTCTTCATGCAGATGGAATGACAACACGAGTACCAACTGGAACCAAATCTACCTGCTGGGAGATTTGCATATAGCCTTTTTCATGGACTTTCACTGATCACCACAAAACTATACATTTTTCTTTTCAGAGACAGGGTCTTGCTATGTGGCCCAGGCTGGTCTCAAACTCCTGGGCTCACTCCCACCTCGGTCTCCTGAACACTGGGATTACAGGCGCATGTCTGCGCCAGGCTTATACATTTATTAACGTGAGATCCAAAACATCCCTGTGGACTAATCCAATTAGATGGAGGACCAGAATTCTTTGTGCAATAATCCATCAGACAGAAGGCCAGAATCCACCGGAAGATGGGCACTCCGGTCACATGAGCACTGAGAAGAGTTCTTTTCCACCTAGGGAAAACATGCATTCTTCTTAAGCCTCCAGGCTTCACCTCCTCTCCCCAAAGCAGATGACTTTTTTTCCCACTGCTCAAAAGAACTGAGCCACAACATAAGAATTCTCTTAAGGCCTATTCCCTGTACTTTGAGCTTACCTATGGCAGCGCACCTGCTGTGCCACAGAGAGCTGCCCTGTTCCTGTCCAAAGCTAACTCCATGGGCACCTGCCTCCATGAGGCTATGTTTCGTCAGTTGGCTGCAGCCCTGCCCACCCTACTCTCCCAAACCTCCCTTTTAGTCCTCATCATTTCTTGCCAGTGATGCCTTCCTATCTGCTTTCCTGGCCTCTGGTCAGCTGCTCCAGTGGTGCCTTCTTAATGTTCAACTTTACTTTTTGGCTTAAAAAAAATTTTGTGGCTTCCCAAATTATAAGTGGGCCATACTCCCAAATACTTACAAAGCGGATGTTATAGTTAAGCCCCCACTCACTCTTCAATTTGACCAACATTTACTGAGCAAATATAAGTATCAGGCACTGTGCTAGATAGCCTATAATGTCAGACATTGCACTGGGCATCGAGGATATACTACAAAACTCACACCTGCCCTTGGGAAGTTTACAGTCCATCAAGGGAAGCAACTTTTCATAGAAAGAGAATACCCCTCTGGAGAGAAGCCCCAGAAGTCTCCTGTGGGATAGGCCTAGCTAGAAGTCTCATCAGAAAAAAGATACATTGTCAACATGCAAGTAACAAAATTAGAAAATGACAAAAAGAACTACATCCATTTTGTCTTCAATGCATTTAATTACTCCGATTTGTTTTGTTAAATCTTGAATATCACTGTCATTTCTACTTTATCATTTTTCCCCTCCAGGGACCCTAAAATTGGTCCAATTTACCATCAAGTAAAGGGAGAAGGTTGTTACACTTTCTCTTAATAAATGCTTCCTATTCCTATTGACTGCTTCCAAATTGATGGTATAAATGTATCCTATATTCTAATATTGGAATTTAAGAAGATCAATTATCATAACAATTAAACTATGCAAGGAAAAGACACCTTCCTTCAGCTAAAGATTCTTCAAAAAATTTGATAATGGTTTCTATTTAATACAGAAATATCAATCCTGCTTAATTCCTAGATAGAGCTTTTAACTGTACCACCCATCTGCTCAGTCTGGAAAAATACAACAATGGCAATGTATTTGCTGTGGTTATTACATGAAAAAATATAGGC
>NW_016809774.1:0-2554 GCF_001698545.2 Rhinopithecus bieti | reverse complement strand
CACATTGAAGCCTATATGACAAAGGAAATATCCTCAGATAAAAACTGGAATGAAGCTTTCTGAGAAACTGCTTTGTGATGTGTGAATTCTTCTCATAGAGTTACACTGTTCTTTTCATAGAGCAATTTGATAACACTATTTTCGTGGAATCTGCAATAGGATGTTTTGGAGCGCATTGAAGCCTATGGTGACAAAGGATATGTCCTCAGATAAAACTGGAATGAATCTTTCTGAGAAACTGCTTTGTGATGTGTGGATTCATCTCACAGAGTTACACTGTTCTTTTCATTGAGCAGTTTGCTAACACTGTTTTCTTGGAATCTGCAATGGCATATTTTGGAGCACATTGAATATTAAGGTGACAATGGAAATATCCTTAGGCAAAACTTCAAAGAAGCTTTCCGGGAAACTACTTTTGATATTGAATTCATCTCACAGAGTTACACCTTTCTTTTCATGGAGCAGTTTGGTAGCCTGTTTTTGAGATATCTGAGACGGGATATTTCGGATTGCATTGAAGCCCATGGTGACAAAGGAAATATCCTCAGATAAAAACTAGAAAGAATCCTTCAAAGCAACTTTTTCATGATGTGTGAATTCATCTCAGTGAGTTGCACCTTTCTTTTCATGGAGCAGTTTGCTAACACTGTTTTCGTGGAATCTATAAAGGGATATTTGGGAGCACATTGAGGCCTACGGTGAAAAAGGTAATATTCTCAGATAATAACTAGAAAGAAGCACTCTGAGAAACTGCTTTGTGATATGTGAAATTATCTCGCAGAGTTACACCGTTGTCATCATAGAGCAGTTTGATAACACTGTTTTGGTGGAATCTGCAATAGGATGTTTGGGAACACATTGAAGCCTATGGTGACAAAGGATATACCCTCAGACAAAAACCAAAAGGAAGCCTTCTGAGAAACTGCTTTGTGATGTGTGACTTCATCTCACAGAGTTACACTGTTCTTTTCACTGAGCAGTTTGCTAACATTGTTTTCTTGGAGTCCACAATTGGATACTTTGGAGCACATTGAACTTATGGTGACACTGGAAATAGACTGCGTGAAAAACGAGGAAGAAGGTTTCTGAGAAACTGCTTTCTGATTTGTGAATTCATCTCACAGAGTTACAAATTTCTTTTCGTGGAGTAGTTTGTTAGTACTGTTTTTGGGGAATCTGAGAAGGGATATATTGGATCACCTTCAGGCCTATGGTGACAAAGTTAATTTCCTCGGATGAAAACTAGAAAGAAGCTTTGGAGAAACTTCTTTGTGATGTGTGAATTCATCTAAGAGAGGTACACGATTCTTCTCAGTGGCTGTATTTAGCACTGCAGGAGAATCTGAATGGGATATTTTGGATTGCATTGAAGCTTAGGGTGACAAAGGAAATATCATCAGATAAAAAACTAGAAGGAAGCATTATGAGAAACTGCTTTGTGATGTGTTAGTTCATCTCACAAAGTTGCACCTTTCTTTTCCTGGAGCAGATTGGAAACCATGTTTTCGTGTAACCCACAAAGAAATATTTGGGAGCTCATTGAGGCCTAAAGTGAAAAAGGAAATGTCCTCAGATAAAAACTGGATAGAAACTTTCTGTGAAACTGTTATGGAATGTGAATTCATCTCACAGAATTACACCAATGTTTTCTTTGAACAGTCTGTTAACACTGTTTTGTGGAATCTGCAATAGGATATTTGGAGTGCATTGAAGCCTATGGTGACAAAGGAAATATCCTCAGATAAAAACCAAAAGAACCGTTCTGAGAAACTGCTTTGTCATGTGTCAATTTGTCTCACAGAGATACAATGTTCTTTTCATTTTGCAGTTTGCTAACACTGTTTTCTAGGAAACTGCAATGGGAAATTGCAGAACACATTGAAGCTTATGGTGACAAAGGAAATATCCTCAGGAAAACACTAGAAAGAAACTTTCTGAGAAATTGCTTTCTGATTCGTGAATTCATTTCACAAAAGTACAATTTTCTTTCATGGAGCAGTTTGGTAGCACTGTTTCTGGGAAATTGGAGAAGGACTATTTTGGATTCCATTGAAGCATATGGTGGCAAGCAAATATTCTCAGATAAGAATGAGAAAGAAGCTTTCTGAGAGAGTTTTTTGTGACGTGTGAATACATCTCACAGAATCACACCTTTCTTTTCATACAGCAGTTTGTTGACACTGTTTTTGTGGTATCTGCAAAGAGATATTTTGGAGTGCATCAAGGCCTATAGTGAAAAAGGTAATATCCTCAGAAAAAAAGTAGAAAGAAGCTTTCTGAGAAACCGCGTTGTGAAGTGTGATTTCATCTCACAGAGTTTCACTGTTCTTTTAATTGAGCAGTCTGCTAACACTGTTTTCATGGAATGTGCAATAGGATATTTGGGATTGCATTGAAGCCTCTGGTGACAATGGAAATATGCTCAGAGAAAAACCGAAAAGAAGCTTTGTGAGAAAGTTCTTTGTGATGTGTCAATTCATCTCACAGAGTTACACCTTCCTTTTCATTGACCACATTGGTAGCACTGTTTTTGGGGAATCTGAGAAGGGATATT
>NW_016809773.1:24191-35523 GCF_001698545.2 Rhinopithecus bieti | reverse complement strand
ATCAGTTCCGCAGTGAATACCAACTGGGTGTCTTCCAACCCAGTAGAGTTAGAAACAGGGGTCAAAGACCAAATACGTATTTTACAACAACATAGGTGGCTTGAGGATCTTATAATGTAGTTACTAATAAGCTAACCTACATGTTTTATAGTATTACTCCCTTAGCTTTGTGCCCCTAATTTTTCTATGCAAATTAAATTAGGTGATTGAGAATTATTCATTCCTTCCTTAACCAGATCATATCTGTTGGAGAGAGCATTGTAGAACTTGTGAAAAGCTTCATTCAGCTGTTTCTTGGCATTTTGTTTCAAAATGTTATCTCTTCACATAGGATTTGGTAACACTTTGAGTTCAAGTACCAGGGGAAGTAAGCTATCCCTTCAAGAGTCAAAGAGCAAATTCCAACGAGAAATGTCAAACAGGCAAGTTTTAGAACTTTGGTTTGTAATACATACAACTTTATATCCTCTTGACACATAGTTGGAGATGGGGATCAAGGTATTAGATGTCAGAGATGCTAAAAGGTATTAGCCAACCTAAACCCTCTTAATCTTAGAGGTGTGTTTCTCAAAGTGCTGTTGTGAAACCACCTGCATCAAAATCACTTTGTGGTACATATTAAAAATGCACATTCTTGAGCCCCACATTAGACCTACTAAATTTTTGTCTCTGGGACTAGAGCCCAGGAACCTTCACTTTTAACAAGACTTGAAAACTGAATAGGAGTTTGACAACTAGAACAGAGGCAGATAGGCATTCCAGACATAAGAAAGCATCTGTAAAGGGATAAGGCTTGAAAAGGCATCCCGTGCTCAGAGATCAGTAAAGTGTAGTGTGTGTGGTCACAGCATAAAGTCTGTTGCTGAGGTCTTATTGTAAGGGCTTTGAGTGCTATGCTTAGACACCTGTCCTGTACCCAGACAGTCAGGGGTTGCAAACCCAACTGCCTTCAAGATTTGGTGGGACAAGGACAACTGTAGAGTGTCTCATCTAAAGGAAGCAGCCACTACTCAGCTCCAAACAGTTGTTACTATGCAGGCAATGTGAGTCTAGTGTTACAAAACATTCTGATTTTTCAAGAAAAGCTAGGAATCTGAAATTTTGTGTGGTGTTTTATTATTTTTAAATTTTGACAACTAATTAAAAAAAAATGTGATATACTCTGCGGCACCCTCCTCCAAATAATAATAATATCTGTAGGCCAGGTGTGTCCTAGGGCCCTCTAGTTTTTACCTGTATGGTAGGCAGTGAGGAACCATCCCAAATATTTAAGCACAGGAAAAACAATTTGATTTAAAAAATCATCCTAGCAGCAGTATGCAGAGTGAATCATAGGGAGTGGGACTGCCAGAGGCATGGTGGCCAGTGAGAAAGACAGACTATAATGAGGCCTAAACTAGGGCAGAAGTGATAGGAACAGAGAGGGAGGGTTGGATTTTTAAAACATTTCAGAAATAGAGCAGATTCAATGTGGCAATTGATAGGATATGATAGTTGAGGAAGAGGGAAGAATAAATGGCACCTAGGTAGATATTATTTAAGGATATAGGAAACATAAGAGATTTAGAATAGAAAATATAATTTTATAAATGTTCAATTTGAAGTATCTTTACAAAAAATGCAAAATGCATTGGGAAATATTGGACTTGATTAGAAGTCAAGGGAGAGAAATTATGGCCAAAGCCAAAATTTTCAAAACAGAAGAAATACCAACAACTTTTTATTCGGTGTCTGATTTTCTACTTAAGGATTATTTATTTCTCTGCTTAAAAAAAAATACTAAGTTTGTGGTATCCCTTGGAATTTTTGCTGTTACTTAGCTATTACTGATCATTAGCATCAGCATCACAGACTCATAGTTTTCATAGAATTCCAGAGCTAAGTGGGGGTCTTAAGTATTGTATAGTCTCCCTCTCACTGGATCCTTGAATCACCATTCAACATCACTGGCAAGTAGTCGTGCCACCTCTACCAAGACAGTTCCAGTGACCAGGAGCTCATCCACCCTTGTTCCATGTTAGGATTCTTAGGTCATTGAATAGCTTTTCAAAACATTTGCTTAAAATATGTCTTTTTATCACTTTGTTTCATTGGTTATAACTCGAGTCACATAGAATAAACAGATGTAAGCATCCAAGTGAGACAAAGTTGTAGGTGTAGAGAAGCAAAAAGTAGATAAATCATAAGGAGGAAGGTGACAAGGCACATGAACAGTTTTGTGCACCACACCTTTAAAAAACAGCAAATAATTTTGGAAGAGTTTAGAAGTGACCAACAGAAGATGTGTAGATTTAAAAATGGATTCTAACAAGAAGCCTCTGAGGATCTGGTGTAGAAGTTGCGCTGGGGAAAGGCCTGTGGGACCTGAGAATTTGGGATAGAAAGGAGATTTGCTTTTTTATTTTTTTAAGCTAGAGTACAGTGCATAATTATGGCTCACTGCAGCCTCAACCTCTTGGGCTGAAGATCCTCCCACCTCAGCCTCCCAAGCAGCTGGGACTACAGGTACATACACACCACTATGCCTGGCTAATTAAAACAAAAATTTTTTTTCTAGAGATGGGGGTCTTGCTATGTTGACTAAGCTGGTCTCAAAGTTCTGGACTCAAGCTGTCCTCACACCTCAACCTCCCAAAATGCTGGGATTACAGGTGTGAGCCACTGTGCCTGGCCTCCTTTTTCTTTTATACACTTTTTACTGTTTTAATTCCTTGCCATGTATATATATTTATTAGTCTGAGACAAAATGATCCAGTCCTATCAGTATATGTGGTTCTTCCCTGTCCCCACCCACACTGCTCATTGCTCCTTACATGGTTGTTACATTTTAGCCTTCAGGTGTCAACTTAAATGGTTACCTCATCAGAGATGCATTGATGATCATCTTTTAAAAATGGATTTATGGCTTCACACCGTTATTTCTTATGCTATTACCCAGTTCATTTTCTTTGTATAATTTTAGGATCTATAATAATGTATATATTTGTTTTTATTCATTGTCTGCTTGATGGTAACTCCCTGATGTTTTCTTTATTACTTCATACTCAGCTTCTAGTACAATATCTGGCATAGGATAATGAAGAATAAATGTGTTTTAGTGAATGAGTTAATACAGAAAGTTCAGAGTAAATTCTTGCATACAGTTATATCTAAGAAGATAACTAGAGATGTCTATCTATAGTGAGACCAGAATAGAGAAAGGAGATTAAAAGTTAAGCAAGTGGAATTTAGAAAATGTTTATAGGGTTCTATGTAATAGACAATTAAGCATTAGACTCAATTTTAAAGAAAATTGTTGAATAATTATTTCTATAGTCCCTTAAAAATAGTATTTTTTCCTAATTTGGAATATATAAATTATGGTTTGGTCTAAAAGAAAGGAAATATACCAAGTTCTCCATTAGTATTTTGTGATAAATGTGATAAACGTTGATCGTATTCCCCAAAAATCATTATGATCCAAATTAGAATGGTTTGTTTTTCTTGACATATTTTACAAATAATTAATTTTAATTTTTAGTTTTGTTTCATCACATAAGATGTCAGATATTTCTTTATCAAATTCTGCTATGCCCAGGTTCAGTGCATCCTCCATGACAAAATTACCTCAACAAGCCAAAAATGCAGTTCTTATAAGAAGAAGCACTTCTTTGTTTTTCTTTTAAATTTTGCCCAAGTGCTTAAACTTTCAATGATTGTTATTTTTTATCTCAAATGTAGGATCATTTCCAAGAAAGAAAACCACAAAATCTGTCACCAGAGATTGAGAAGCTATGCTTTACTTGCTCTGAAAAAAACCCAAATTCTTCAAATTATAAAAAAGTGGATTTTTAAAATTAGAAACAGTGAATGTAAAAAGGAAGTTGATTTCAGGTAAGAACTCTTTAAAGACACTTTAAGATTATATCAATAAAAAACTTTTACAAAGAAATTCAGCATTCCTTTTTCCTTGGTTCATTTTAAAGATTAGAGCCTGAATATTTTATTTATTAAAGACATTAAAATTTTCAAGCCTCAGTGAGCTAAGCTCCTTAAGATGTTTCAAATATCATATACCTCCGTTCTTGACAACCCATATATTTAATGCTGTTTATTCAAACATTATATTGACTTGATAAACTTACTTCTACTGATTTGAATACAGTATGTTAATTTTGTAAAGTGTAAAGTCATTGAGAAATCCAGATGAGATCAGCTAATTTTTCAAAACTTGAAGTTGTATTTTAGTTAACCAGTTATTTCACAATCAACAGGTTCAATGAAAATGTCAGATTAAATCTCATTGGTTGCCCCACTGCTAGCCATTTTAGAAAAGGAAACTGTGTTGCAGTTTCTGTCTCCTTGAAGAGTCAAAAGATTTGAGACCTGTTCACAGTGTTTTGTTTTTCTTTGTTTAAGACCAGTCAAGTGAAGCAGTGGGAGTGCAGAAGAAACAAAGAAATTTGTAACTGGTTATGATCAATTAGTTGTAAACACCACTTCCCTTGGACCAGGCTGTTCACATATTTATTAAATGACATAACTTTTCAATATGTTTAAAGAAATAACTTTACAGTTCCTACCATTTGCAGTTTATGAAGTCTAATTTTCCCCAACAGACTTCCTACAGAGTTATGCATACTGAAGTTTATTTGATACATTAACTTCACAGAAATCTTCATTTATTTTATTGTATTTAGTATTATTTATTGTGTATTTTTAAATAAATTGTGTTAAAATAGTTATTTTACTTTTCTTCTTTCTCCCAGTATGTATCATCCTGATGATGAAACTGATGAAATGAAGTCTTTATTGGGAATATTTGATGGTATTTTCTAAAACAAACAAACTTTTATATTAATAAGAGAAAGAATAAAGACACCTAGTCACAAAGCATGCTTTTCATTTTTAAAAAGTAGTTCATAATTGTTCAGAGTTTTTTCTCCTGAATTTGATTAGCTTTGTTCACCTTTTGCAACAAAATATATGGACCGATTTATTTTCCCATTATATTGTAACTTCTTGAAAAGCTCTTTTACAGTGGCTTTGTTTCAGTAATCCCTTAAGTTAAGGCTTATTGCACTTAGAAATAAGTCGCACTTAGAAATAATTATTTGGTTATTAATTGGATTTTGACAAGAACCAATGTAAAATTTTATTTTTATGTTTTCTTAAGAAGAAAAATATTCTATGAAAGCAAAATAATGCTAACTTAATGAATCTGCTTATTGTATGGATTAATCACTAATATTATTCCCATGTATTTTGTTTTACTAAGATTTTTAAGAATCCAATGACTCTTTGAACCTACTGTTATCTAACTTTGAGCAACAATAAATGAAACATTAATCAGTATAATTGTTGTTTTCATTTAGCTTTTCAATGTCATGAATCCTAAAACTTTGTTATGTTGACTTTTACTGTAGTAAAAGATTTTATATTTTTTTCCAATGAATTACATTTCAAATTCATTTATTGATAAGTATTATAAAGGTACCCTAAGCAATGTTTATTATCAAAAATTTTAATAGGTACTATTAGAAGTTGAGGCCCACTTAAGAACTTTCAGAAAATATTTTTTTCTTTTTAAAAAACTTTTATTTTAGATTCAGTGTTATCTGTGCAGGAGTGTTACATAGATAAACTCATATCATGGGGATTTGTTGTACAGATTATTTCATGACCCAGGTACTAGGCCTAGTACCCAATAGTTATTTTTCCTGATCCTCTCCCTCCTTCCACTGTCCACCCTCAGGTAGGCCCCAGTGTCTGTTGTTCCCTTCTTTGTGTCCATGAGTTCTCATCATTTAGCTCCTACTTATAAGTGAGAACATGCAGTATTTGGTTTTCTCTTCCTTTGTTAGTTTACTGAGGCTTCCAGCTCCATCCATGTTCCTGCAAAAGACATGATCTTCTTCTTTATTACGGCCGTATATGTAAAACATTTTCTTTATCCAGCCTACCATTGATGGGCATTTAGGTGGATTCCATGTCTTTGTTATTGTGAATAGTGCTGTGATGACTGTAAGTGTGTATGTGTCTTTAAGGTAGAATGATTTTTATTCCTTTGGCTATATACCCTATGATAGGATTGCAGAGTCAAATGGTGGTTCTGTTTTTAGCTCTTTGAGGAATCACCACACTGCTCTCCACAATACTTGAACTAATTTAGACTCCCGCTAACAGTGTGTGTGTTCCCTTTTCTCTGCAACCTTGCCGGCATTTATTTTTTTTTAACTTTTTAATAACAGCCATTCTGACTGATGTAAGATGGTATCTCATTGTAGTTTTGATTGACATTTCTCTAATGATCAGTGATACTGACATTTCAATGAGGTTGTGTTGGTTTTTTTTTGTTTGTTTGTTTTTTGTTTGTTTGTTTTTTTCCTTGTAAATCTAAGTTCCTTAAGATGCTGGATATTAGACTTTTGTACAGATGCATGGTTTGCAATTTTTCCCATTCTGTAGGTTGTTTCTTTACTCTGTTGATAATTTATTTTGCTGTGCAGAAGTTCTTAAGTTTAATTAGATCCCATTTGTCAGTTTTCCCTTTTGTTGACATTGCTTTTGGCATCATTGTCATGAAACTTTTGCCCATTCCTATATCCCAAATGGTATTGCCTAGGTTGTGTTCCAGGGTTTTATATTTTTGCATTTTACATTTAAATCTTTAATCCATCTTGAATTGGTTTTTGTATATGATGTAAAAAAAAGGGTCCAGTTCAGTCTTCTGCATACAGCTTGCCAGTTATCCTACCTCCATTTATTGAATAGGAAGGGAGTCCTTTCCCCATTGTTTGTTTTTGACAGCTTTGTCAAAAGATCAGATGGTTGTAGGTGTGCAGCCTTATTTCTGGGCTCTGTATTCTGTTTCATTGGTCTATGTGTCTGTTTTTGTACCAATACCATGCTGTTTTGGTTATTGTTGCCCTGAGTACAGTTTGAAGTTGGGTAATGTGAGACTTCCAGCTTTGTTCTTTTTGCTTAGGATTGCCTTGGCTATTTGGGCTCTTTTTTGGTTCCATATGAATTTTAAAATAGTTTTTTCTAGTTCTGTGAAGAATGTCATTCATAGTTTGATAGGAGTAGCATTGAACATATAAATTGCTTTGGGTAGTATGGCCATTTTAATGATGTTCATTTTCTTATCCATGAGGATGGAATGTTTTTCCATTTGTTTGTGTCATTTCTGATTTCTTTGAGTAGTGTTTTGTAATTCTCTTTGTAGATCTCTTTCACCTACTTGGTTAACTGTATTCCTAGGTAGTTTATTCTTTTTGTAGCAATTGTGAATGGGATTGTGTTCCTGATTTGGCCTTTGGCTTGGCTGTTGTTGGTGTATAAGAATGCTAGTTATTTGTGTAGATTGATTTTGTATCCTGAAACTTTGCAGAAGTTGTTTATCAGCTGAAGGGGCTTTTGGGCCAAGACTATGGGGTTTTCTAGATACAGGATCAGGTCATCTGCAAACACGGATAGTTTGTCTTTCTCTCTTCCTACTTGGATGCCCTTTATTTCTTTCTCCTGCCTGATTGCTTTGACCAGGACTTCCAATACTATGTTGAATAGGAGTAGTGAGAGAGGGCATCCTTATCTTGTGCTGGTTTTCAAAGGGAACATTTCCAGCTTTTCCCCATTCATTGATGTTGGCTGTGGGTCTGTCATAGATGGCTCTTACTATTTTGAGGTATATTCCTTCAGTACCTAGTTTGTTGAGAGTTTTTTTTTTTTTAACATGAATGAATGTTGAATTTTATCAAGAGCCTTCTCTTCATCTGTTGAGAAAATTATGTGGTTTTTGTCCTTAGTTCTGTTTATATGATGAATCACATTTATTGATTTGCATATATTGAACCAGCCTTGCGTCCAGGGAGGAAGCCTACTTGATCATAGTGTATTAACTTTTTGATGTGCTGCTGGATTTGGCTTGCAAGTATTTTGATAAGGATTTTTGCATCAAGTTCATCAAGGATATTGGCCTGAAGTTTCCTTTTTTTGTTGTCTCTTCCAGGTTTTGGAATCAGGATGATACAGGCCTCATAGAATGAGTTGAGGAGGAGTCCCTCTTCCTTGACTTTTTGGAATCGTTTCAGTAGGAATGGTACCTGCTCTTCTTTGTACATCTGGTAGAATTTGTCTGTGAATCTGTGTGTGGTCCCGGTCGTTTTTTGGTTGGTAGGCTTTTTTTTTTTTTGAGACAGAGTCTTACGCTTGTTGCCCAGGCTGGAGTGCATAGGTGCAGTCTCGGCTCTGCAACCTCCGCCTCCTGGGTTCAAGCGATTCTCCTGCCTCAGGAACCTGAGTAGCTGGGACTACAGGTGCGCGCCACCACGCCCAGCTAATTTTTGTATTTTTAGTAGAGATGCGGTTTTAACACGTTGGCCAGGACAGTCTCGATCTCTTGACCTCATGATCTGCCCGCGTTGGCCTCGCAAAGTACTGGGATTACAGGCATGAGCCACTGCGCCTGGCTGCTTGGCAGACTTTTTATTACTGACTCAATTTTGGAGTTCATTACTGGTCTGCTCAGGGAATCAATTTCTTCCTGGTTCAGTCTTGAGAGGGCATATGTGTCCAGGAATTTATCCATCTCCTCAAGGTTTTCTAGTTTGTGTGCATAGAGGTGTTCATAGTAGTTTCTGATGCTTACTTTTTTATTTTTTTGAGATGGAGTCTCACTCTGTTCCCCAGGCTGGAGTGCAGTGGCGATCTCGGCTCACTGCAGGCTCTGCCTCCTGAGTTCATGCCATTCTCCTGCCTCAGCCTCCTGAGTAGTTGGGACTACAGGCACCTGCCACCACGCCCGGCTAATATTTTGTATTTTTAGTACAGACAGGGTTTCACTGTGTTAACCAGGGTGGTCTCAATCTCCTGACCTCGTGATCCTTTGCCTCCTAAAGTGCTGGGATTACAGGTGTGAGCCACCGTGCCTGGCCTCCGATGCTGATTTTTATTTCTGTCGGGTCAGTGGTAACATTTGTTATTTCTAGTTGTGTTTATTTGAATTGTCTCCCTTTTTTCTTTATTAGTCTACTAGCAGACTATCTTATTAATTTTTTTAAATAACCAGCTCCTAGATTCATTGACCTTTTGAATGGTTTATGGTTTGCTCTTGCTTCTCTTAATTTTTTTCAGTTATGATGTTGAGTTGTTATTTTGAGATCTAACTTACTGATGTAGGCATTTAGTGCTATGCATTTCCCTCTTAACCACAGCCTTAGCTGTGTCCCAGAGACTCTTCTGTTTTTATCTTTGTTCTCATTAGTTTCAAAGAACTTCTTGACTTCTACCTTAATTTCATTATTTACCCAAAAGTCATTCAGTAGCAGGTGGTTTAATTTCCATGTAATTGCATGGTTTTGAGTGATGATTTTAGTCTTGACCTCTATTTTTATTGCAATGTGGTCCAAGAGTGTGTTTTGTATTATTTCAGTTCTTTTGCATTTGCTGAGGATCATTTTATGTCTTATTGTGTGGTCATTTTTAGAGTAGGTGCCATGTGGCAAGGAGAAGAATATATTGTCTGTTGTTTTGGGATGGAGAGTTCTGTAGAGGTCTATTAGATCCATTTGGTACAATATTGAGTTCAGGTCCTGAATATCTTTGTTAATTTTCTGCCTCACTGTTCTGTCTAATATTGTCAGTGGAGTGTTGAAGTTTCCAACTGTTATTGTATGGGAGTCTAAGTCTCTTTGTAGGTCTCTAAGAACATGCTTTATGAATTTGGGTGCTCCTGTGTTGGGTGCATGCATATTTAGGATAGTTAGGTCTTCCTGTTGGATTGAACCCTTTACCATTATGTAATGCCCTTCTTTGTCTTTTTAAATCTTTATTGTTTTAAAGTCTGTTTTGTCTGAAATTAGGGTTATAATCTCTACTTTTTTTCTTTTTTCTATTTGCATGGCGATTTTTCTCCATCCCTTTATTTTGAGCCTGTGGGTGTCACTGTGTGTGAGATGGGTCTCTTAAGACAGCAGCATACTATCATTAGGTCTTGCTTTTTTATCCAGCTTGCCACTTTGCCTTTTTTTTTTTTCCAAGACAGATTCTCACTCTGTTGCTCAGGCTGGCTGGAGTACAGTAGCACAATCTTGGCTCACTGTAACCTCCACATCCCAGTTTCAAGCAATTCTCATGTCTCAAGCTCCTGAGTAGCTGAGATTACAGGCATGTGCCACCATGCCCAGCTAATTGTTCGTATTTTTAGTAGAGACGGGCTTCACTATGTTGGCCAGGCTAGTCTCAAACTCCTGGCATTAGTGATCTGCCCACCATGAGCCACCATGCCCAGCCTCTTTGTCTTTTAAATGGGGGCATTTAGCCTGTTTACATTCAAGGTTAGTCCTGATAGGTGTGGATTTGATCTTGTAATTGTGTTGTTAGCTGGTTATTATGCTGGCTTGTTTGTGTGGTTGCTTTATAGTGTCACAGTAGTCTGTGTACTTAAGTATGTTTTTATATTGGCTGGTAATGGTTTTTCCTTTCCATATTTAGTGCTTCTTTCAAGATCTCTTGTAAGGTGGGTCTTTTGGTAGTGAACTCCTTCAGTATTTCCTTATCTGAAAAGGATTTTATTTATCCTTTGCTTAGGAAGCTTAGTTTGGCTGGATATGAAATGCTTGGTTGAAGTTTCTTTCTTTTTTTTTTTTTTATTATACTTTAAGTTCTAGGGTACATGTGCACAATGTGCAGGTTTGTTACATATGTATACATGTGCCATGTTGGTGTGCTGCACCCATTAACTTATCATTTACATTAGGTATATCTCCTAATGCTATCCCTCCCCCTGTGAATCCATCTGGTCCTGGACTTTTTTTGGTTGGTAGGCTATTAATTATTGCCTCAATTTCAGAGCCTGTTATTGGTCTATTCAGGGATTCCACTTCTTCCTGGTTTAGTCTTGGGAGAGTGTAAGTGTCCAGGAAATTATCCATTTCTTCTAGGTTTTCTAGTTTATTTGTGTAGAGGTGTTTATAGTATTCTCTGATGATAGTTTGTATTTCTGTGTGGTCGGTGGTGATATCCCACTGATATCACTCTGCTTGGTGCAGAATTGAGTTCAGTTCCTGGATATCCTTGTTAACTTTCTGTCTTGTTGATCTGTCTAATGTTGACAGTGGGTTGTTGAAGTCTCCCATTATTATTGTATGGGAGTCTAAGTCTCTTTATAAGTCTCTAAGGACGTGCTTTATGAATCTGGTTGCTCCTGTATCGGGTGCATATATATTTAGGATAGTTAGCTCTTCCTGTTGAATTGATCCCTTTACCATTATGTAATGGCCTTCTTTGTCTCTTTTGATCTTTGATGGTTTAAAGTCTGTTTTATCAGAGACTAGGATTGCAACCCCTGCNT
>NW_016809773.1:14737-23477 GCF_001698545.2 Rhinopithecus bieti | reverse complement strand
TCTTTTCTTTAAGAATGTTGAATATGGGCCCCCAGTCTCTTCTGGCTTATAGGGTTTCAGCTGAGTAGTCTGCTGTTAGCGTGATAGGGTTCCCTTTGTAGGTGGCTTGCCCTTTCTCTCTGGCTGCCTTTGACATTCTTTCTTTCATTTTGGCCTTGGAAAGTCTGATGATTATGTGTCTTGGGGATTATTTTCTTGTGTAGAATCTAGCAGGGATTCTCTGTATTTCCTGAATTTGACTGTTGGCTTCTCTAGCAAGGTTGGGGAATTTTCATGGATGATATCCTGAAATATATATTCCAGGTCATTTGCTTTCTCCCTGTCCCTTTGAGGGATGCCAGTGATTTGTAGATTTGGTCTCTTTTCATAGTCCCATATTTCTTGGAGGTCTTGTTCATTCCTTTTCACTCTTTTTTCTTTATTTTTGTCTGACTTATTTCAGAAAGCCAGTCTTCAAGTTCTGAGATTCTTTCCTCAGCTTGGTCTTTTCTGCTGTTATTACTTGTGATTGCATTTGAAATTCTTGTAGGGTGAGTTCTATCAGATCAGTTAGGTACTTTTTTGTACCAGTTATTTCATCTTTCAGCTCCTCTATCCTTTTATTGTGTTTCTTAGTTTCCTTGGATTGAGTTTTGCCATTCTCCTGAATCTCAATAACCTTTGTTCCTATCTATATTCTGAATTCTATTTCTGCCATTTCAGCCAACTCAGCCTGGTTAAGAATCCTTGTTGGAGAACTAGTGTAGTCATTTGGAGGACACAGACGCTGACCATTTGAGTTGCTGGAGTTCTTGCATTGGTTCTTTCTCAACTCTGTATGCGTATGTTTCTTTAACTGTTGTGTAGATTGAGTACAGTCAATAGATCTGTTTTCTAGATGTTTTCACAAGGCCAAGGCTTTTGGCATGGTCTTTATTTGTAGCTCACTTCTTGTCTTTGGCTTCACAGTGGGTATGTTAGCAAGGTATTTTTGGTGTTGAAGCTTTGGTGTGATCCAGTAGGTGGTGCTTAGGGGTAGTGGTCAGTTGGTAGGTAGGCTGTTGCTCAGTTGTGTGGCTCCCCTATATTTCTGCAGTTTGCAGCTGTGCTCCCTCTCAATGCTCTGAAAGTGTGGGCTTCTCTCCCACTTGAGTACTGGCTGTAGATCGTGGCTTGGGGCCCTCCTGGGCTGCCCACCAGAGCTCTGGGGTGATCTCAGGGTTTATGTTTCCTCCTCAACTTGGAAGGAGCAGGCTCCATCCCCAGAGAGATAAAGGTCAGCAGTTGCTCAGCCCAGGATGGGGGAGTTCTGTGCTGTGGGCCCAAGTCAGGGGTTCCCTGCCTGGTGATGAGCGCGGATGTGGGTGAGATCCATAGGAAACAGACTGGCCTCCTCTCCTTCAGTTGACTGCAGCTTGTCGGAGGTGTGGATAAGTCATTTAGGGTCTTCATTAGTCTAAGGGTAGCAGGGGTAGTACCACTGCAGAGGCAATGGCAGAGAGGCTTTTGGTTGGCTCTGCCTCCGAGAAATGTGGAGTTGCTGTTACTGGGAGTGTTCAGCCAGTGGGGTGGGATAGCTGCACTGCTGGCATGAGCTTGGGGCTGTGCTTGTTGAGGAGCAAGGGATTAAGGGCTCACCAAGAGGAGAGGCTGGTATTTGTTCCATATGGTGCCTGTGGTGTGCTGTAAACTCGGGTGTATCACTCAGGCTATTTCTTCCCCAGAACACTGGCAGCAGGGAGGGAACTGCTGCTGTGGCAGTGGCAGAAGGGCTTTAGGATGCCTCTGGGAGCCTCTCCTCAGGAAAACTTTGGGCCACTACCAGTGGATATGCTCAGCCATGGATGAAGTGACTGTTCTGTGGTTATGAGCCAAGGACCCTGCCAGGTAAGGAGTGGGGCGGGGGGGTGGGTTCCTAGAGAAGAGGGACTGGACTCCTCTCCATATGGTGACTGTGGTATATTGGAGGTGCCAGCATAGTGACTAGGCCGTTTGTTCCTTTCCCAGCCTGAGGGCTCTTAGGGTGGTACCACTACAACTGTAGTGATGGAGGGGCTGTAGTTTGACTCTGGGATTTCTTCCTCAGAGAAATGCTGGGCTGCTTATGCCTCTAATTACAGTGATCAGGCAGGGGCATGGTAGTGGTACACTAGGGTCCCAGGTTGGGAGGCCCTGCCCAGTGAAGAGAAATGAGGACCAGGACCTGCATGGAGAACAATGTGGCTAGTTTTCCATGAGGTGATTGCTCTGTGCTGGGAATTCAGACCAGCCCCTGCTCCCCACAGACTCTGCAGAGCCCAGAGACAGCAAGGGTGAGTGCTATAAGACAGCAAACATGGCAACTTGTCCCTCCCACTGGGAGCTCTGTCCAGGGAGTTGCAGAACTGCTACTGGCTCAATAGCCCCAGCTGGAGAACCTGCCCAGCGAGGATATACAGGATTAGGGACCCACATAACAAAGAGTCTGGCCAGTTTTCTGTGGGACTGCGGCAGCATGCTGGGGGTCTGCTCCAGTCCCTAGTCACCTCGGATTTTCCAGTACCTAAAGCTATCAACAGTGGAGTCTGCAAAACAACAAAGATGGTGGTCCACCCCTTCTTCTGGGAGCTCGCTCTGTCCCAGGGAGGTATGGACCTGTTGCCAGTCCAAACACACCTGCAGGAGGTGGCTGGAGACCCCAGTTGGGAGGTCCTGCCCAGTGAGGAGGAACAGGATCAGGGATCCACTTAAGAAAGCAGTCTGCCTACGTTTTCCTAGAGCAGCTGTGCTATGCTTGGGGTCTGCTCCATCCCCCAGTTGCCTCAGACTGCCCAAAGCCCAAAGGCAAGAATGACGAAAGCTACCAAACAGCAAAGATGGCAGCCCACCCCACCCTCTGTGACCTCTATCCCAGAGAAGTTTGAAATCAGTGGGTTGGAAAACACCAGTGGGGTAACTAGAGACCCCAGCCAGGAGATTCTGCCCAGTGAAGAGAAATGGGATCTGGAATCCACGTGAATAAGCAGTTTGACTGCTTCTCCGTATAGCTTCTGGGCTGTGCCAGGAAACCACTGAAGTCCCTAGTCAACTGGGACTCCTTAGAGCCCAAAGGCAACAATGGCTAAGGCTGTGAAATAACAGAGATGGTGGTCTGTCTCTGCCCTTGGGAGCTCCATCTCAGGGAGCTGTAGTGCTGCTACTAGTGGCTGGCTTGTTTCCCAAGCCAGTGGGTCTTATCCTGAGAGATGCCATGGAAACAAGGCCTGCAGGCTGTCACTTCTCGGCCCCCTGGATTCAGCCCCTTTCCTAGGGACTTGTATAGGGGTCTAACCTCCTGCTTTGCTGGAGTTACAGCTGCTTTTGCTAGGAAGCCTGGGTATCTAAGGCTGCTGGAGCTGTGTGTGTGCCTGAGTGGCTGCTCTGCCAAGACTCCATGTAGCTATGCATGTCAGACTGAATGCCCTGATGGAGTGGGTCCATGAGAGGGTCTCCTGACCCAAGGGTTGCAAAGATTCGTGGCAGAAGCGTGGGTCCCAGGGGTTGCTCACTCAATCACCACTTCCCTGGGCTGAGGAGGCTTTCCTGGCTCCACGTGACTCCTGGGTGGGCAGTCATCCTGCCTTGCTTTTCTCCATTCTCCATGGGTCAGGTTGTTTCCTTGATGAGTTTCCAATGCATGTACTTGGATGTTTCTGCTGAAGGTGCTGTATTTACTCGCCTGTTCCATTTCTCTTCATGAGAGTGGCATACACTGGCTACTTCTATTCAGTCATGTTGGCCAACTCCATATCAATATTTTTTTTCTTTAAGCATAAAAACCTTGGAGATAAGAGAAGTAAAAAAGAGAGACTTCTACATGAGATTGTTACTGTTATTTGTAAACATTTATGAGGCATCATATGAATTAAACTTAGATAAAAAGTTTAAAACAAAACTAAGACTTTGTCCCTGTGTTGAAAAATAAGGGCAATCAGTCCCTTTATTTTAGTCCTCTTTACAACTGGTGTGTTTCTGCATCTGAATCAATCATGCTACAACTTTTGAAGGTTCTTAAACACCATTAAAATGAGAAATTGGGGGCCGGGCGCGGTGGCTCAAGCCTGTAATCCCAGCACTTTGGGAGGCCGAGACGGGCGGATCACGAGGTCAGGAGATCGAGACCATCCTGGCGAACACGGTGAAACCCCATCTCTACTAAAAAATACAAAAAACTAGCCGGGCGAGGTGGCGGCGTCTGTAGTCCCAGCTACCCAGGAGGCTGAGGCAGGAGAATGGCGTGAACCCGGGAGGCGGAGCTTGCAGTGAGCTGAGATCCGGCCACAGCACTCCAGCCCGGGTGACAGAGCGAGACTCCGTCTCAAAAAAAAAAAAAAAAAATGAGAAACTGGTGCACTACATTCTGCTCTTCTCACACACATAGATGTTGACACTGAAGAAATAGCAACTTAATTCAGCATGACTTATTGTGATCTGCTAAGTGAAAAGCACTGTACTTGCTACTGTAAAGGAGATGAAAACACTGTTTCTTGTGCAGCTTAGTTTACATTCTGGTAGAGAAGTTAAGATACATAATAAAGTAATAATAAAATATAGAGTACATCACAGCAATACCCAGAAACTATTTGCTAAAGAGATTAATATGGCTAGAAGGGAACCTGGTACTAATCATCAGGACAATGGGAGAACGACCCTGAAGGCATTTTAGAGATCTTTGAGGCTGCTCCCCGCATCACAGTCTGAGAATGTTAGGATCTTGATGGCAGCAAAGGGCTTGCTACCTTGAGCCTAGTTAGGGTAGGCTAGAGTCTCTCTGCTCTCTGCATTCAGGAACAGGACTCCTCAGTCAGTTGTGGCTCAACTGGCCTCAGATACAGCTTAACTTGTTGCTCCAAACGTTACAAACTGTAAACCTTGGCAGCACCACATCTTCATTCAAACAGGCCCAGATGTGGCTCATGCTCAAACTACAGAAGGTACAAACTGTAAGCCTTGGCAGTTCCATGTGCAGAATGCAAGAACTATGGAGGTGTGACTTCCTCCACTTAAATATCTGAGAGTGATTGAAAAGCCTAGGGGCCCAGGTAGTGATTTGTCACAGGGGTGCAACCACTGCTGAGCTCTCTTACTAGGGTAATGCTTAGTAGAGCCACAGGGGCTGGGCCACCCTTGAGACCCCAGAATTGTAGAGTCACCGGCAGGTGGTAATGCCTGCCTGGGAAAGTTACAGGCATCAGACTCCAGCCCATGACAGCAGCCATGTGAGTTGCACCAGCAAAGTCATAGGGGCAGGGCTGCCTGAGGCCTTCAGGGCTCCTCCTCCAACCCTAGTGTGCGTGGAGTTTAGGGAGATTATTCTCCAACTTTAAAATTTAATGTCTAACCTGCTAGGTTTTGAACTTGCTTTGGGCCTGTTACTCCTTTCTTCTTTCTTTCTTCTTGCCTATTTCTCCCTTTTGGAATGGGAATGTGTACCCTATGCCTGTCCCACCATTGTATCTGGGAAATAGATAACTTGTTTTGATTTCACAATTTCCCAGATGAGACTTTGGGCTTTGGACTTTTAAGTTGGTGCAGGACAGGTTAAGATTTGGGAGATTTGGGGGATGGGAAGATTTTGCATTGTAAGAAGGACATCAGTTTGGGAAGTGAGGAGCAGAATGCTGTGGTTTCTTCCGACCAAAACTCATGTTGAGGCTTGGTCCCCAATGTGGCGGTGTTGAGGAGGAAGTAAAAGCGTGGAAAAGAAAGGTGATTAGGTTGTTAAGAGAAATTAATGCCATTCTCAAAGGAATAGTTCTAGCTCTGTAGGACTGGTTAGTTACTGCAAGGCCAGGTGGTTATATAAAGTGAGGCTGCCTCTCGTGTTTTGTCTCCTTGCGCTTGCCTGCTTCCCCTTCTGCTTCTTTGGCATATTATGATGAAGCATGAGGCCCTTACCAGAAGCCAGCCAGAAGTGGTTAACTGATCTTGTACCTCTCAGCCTCCAGAATCACGAGCTGAAATAGAACTCTTTTCTTTATAAATTACCCAGCCACAGGTATTCTATTATAGCAACAGGAAACAGACTAAGACATCTCCTAAGTAATCAAAATGAATAGAAAATTAACAGCGTTATTGTATACATGTGTTCAATACATGGTAGATGTTTGTACCCCCAAAACATCCTTAACAGCACTTTAAATAATCCATTGAGAAGGGGAGAAATAATACAATGTCCATTTGTATTATTTCAGTTGCATTAGAACTTGACAGATGAAATCTTGACTTTCCACAGATGTATTATTCATAAAAAAATTTATCCCCAACTACCCTCCTACATATACTTCCTTGCCCTTTCAGGCAGATCCCCCTCTCTTTATCTCCTCCTCACCACTATTAGTTGGTGTATGGTCAGAACGTACAAACATATTTTATTATTACCTTAAGTTAAATGTAATTAGTAAATAAATCTCCTGCAAATTCTATTATAATACATTCTAAAGCCAAATTGAAATGATTGCAGAATTATTCACTGTTTTAAGTTTTGGCACAATTTACCTCTTAGTAGAGTCATTCAGAGTCTCTTTACCATGACCCTATTTCTAGAAAATGTTCTCATCAAGCACAGTAGGGAACCATTCTTTGAGGACCCTTAGCCTATGGGTTGCATGGGTAATATTACCTATGGCATGCTAGATAATAACAGGTGTGTGTATTTAAGAATTTTTCTTTTGTGGGACTAGAAGGCACCAGTGAGGAGGAAGTAAAAGCATGGAAAAGTAACTAAGCTAAGAATTAAGCTAAGTAAGTAAGCTAAGAATTTCCGTCTGGGTTTTGAATAGGTAGTAGAACAAAACAAAAAGGAAAACCCTGACACTTCTTATCTTTTGTCATTTCAACTCCTGGCTGCCCATAGTTAAGGGCCTTGCCACTCAATCTGAAGACTAGTAACATGGAAAACCCCTGGGAGCTGGCTAGAAGCTCAGCATCTCAGGCCACATCCCAGGCTTTCTGAGTAAGAATCTGCATTTTAACAAGATCCCCAGGTGATGATACACACATCAAAGTGTAAGAAGCACTTGTTTAAGGTGGAAAGGAAAGGAAAGAGGCACTATCAGAATTTTAAGAGAATCCATTCCAGGAGACAATATGAGAGTAACGATGATTACTTGGTTTTTTGCACATATATTTCATATTTTAAATATAATGTAATATAGCTCTTCTTTAATTGCCTTTCAGTATAGGCTGTTTCCTTCACCGGTTGTGTAAATTATCTTTATAATTCCCATGCATCAACTGGGTATTCTTTTTATGTAGCTTGAGAGGTACTTAGATGCTCTGTAAAGTTTTGTTTTAATTAATATAATAAAAGCACATAATTAAAAAGAACAATCTTTGTTTCAATTTGGAAACCTTTCCTTAAACTAACATATGCCTTAAAAATTCCTACATAACTTTAGCAAAACAAAAGAAAACAAACCAAAAAAAAACCCTGGTAATATTCTGTTCTGAAAGATTTAGAAAATGTGCATAAACCTGCACTTGCACATTATGTGTTGTAGGTATAAAATTTTTACTTTAAAAGGAATTAAAATCAAGCTGACAGCATTTTGCCTGAAGTACCTCCTTATGACAGTAGATGGCGTCAATTCTTTAGAAATTACATACATAATAATGTCTTTTTTTTTAAGTTTTTTTTTTTTTTTTTTTTTTTTTTGAGACAGAGTCTCGCTCTGTCGCCCAGGCTGGAGTGCAGTGGTGTGATCTCGGCTCACTACAAGCTCCGCCTCCCGGGTTCATGCCATTCTCCTGCCTCAGCCTCCTGAGTAGCTGGGACTACAGGCGCCCGCCACCTTGCCCAGCTAGTTTTTTGTATTTTTTTTTAGTAGAGATGGGGTTTCACCGTGTTAGCCAGGATGGTCTCGATCTCCTGACCTCATGATCCGCCCGTCTCGGCCTCCCAAAGTGCTAGGATTACAGGCTTGAGCCACCGCGCCCGGCCTTTTTTAAGTTTCTATATTGATCAGTCCTTTTATCATTTAGAAACTAGAAAAGTAATTTTAAAGCTAAAATGGTTTTACCACAATTTTTTACATGACTGATTTACTCTGTTTTTTTAAATTTCTGTGATTTTATTCTTTCTGTTATCTGACATGTTTTTAAACAAAGGAAATAACTGAATGGTACAATGAAAGAATCTTAGAGATTCTAGTTCAAAATTTCAGCTTATGGAAGGGAAAACAGCCCCCCAGAATATTAAATGCCTTGCCCGTAGTTTCTTAGCAAGTAATTTGTGGAACCAGAACTGGAACCCAGGTTGGTTTATTTCTTTTCCTACTTCAGTTCCTAATGTTGAGGGTTATATCTCAATGCTCACTTTTTTAAACTTTTCATCTTTTGTTCAGAAATGTAAAATGTACTTTACTGTCTTCTTCCTAGGTTTTCTTCTAGGGTTTTTATGGTATTAGGTCTAACAAAAATCTATGGTATTAGGTCTAACAAAAACCTTCCTAGGTTTTCTTCTAGGGTCTTTATGGTATTAGGTCTAACATTTAAGTCTCTAATCTATCTAGAGTTAATTTTCGTATAAGGAGTAAGGAAAGGATCCAGTTTCAGCTTTGTACTTATGGCTAGCCAATTTTCTCAACACCATTTATTAAATAGAGAATCCTTCCCCCATTTCTTGTTTTTGTCAGGTTTGTCAAAGATCAGATGGCTGTAGATGTGTGGTATTATTTCTGAGGGCTCTGTTCTGTTCCATTGGTCTATATCTCTGTTTTGGTACCAGTACCATGCTGTTTCA
>NW_016809773.1:3942-8598 GCF_001698545.2 Rhinopithecus bieti | reverse complement strand
AAAAAAAAAAAAAAAAAAAAAAAAATACAATTACTTAATTCTGCCCCAGACTTGCACACCTCAATTTTTAGGAGTAAAACTTAGGAATTTAAATTTTAACTCTTTGGGTTTATAAATACCTAGTTCTTTGATACTTTGTAAGATACTTGCATTTCATTTAGCTATTATAGTTGACCTTAGCAGGTGGGTAGGTTTGTAATTTCTTTTTTTTTTTTCTTTCCAACTTTTATTTTAGGTTCAGGGGATACATGTGCAGCTTTGTTACGTGGGTAAATTGCATATCATGGGGCAGATTTCATCTGCATGATTGTTTCATCACCCAGGTAATGAGCATAGTACTCGATAGGTGGTTTTTCGGGCCTTACCCTCCTCTCACCCTCCACCCTCAAGTAAGCCCTGATGTTTATTGTAGCCATCTTTGTGTCCATGTATACTCAGTGTTAGCTCCCACTTATAAGTGAAAACATGTGGTATTTAGTTTTCTATTCCTGCATAAATTTGCTTAGGATAATAGTCACCAGCTCCATCCATGTTGCTGCAAAGGACATGATTTCATTCTTTTTTATGTCTGCATAGTAATCCATGGTTTACATGTACCATTTGCTTTATGTAGTCCACACTGATGAGCATCTCGGTTGAGTCCACGTCTTGGCTATTATGAATAGTGCTGTGATTAACATAAGTGTACACGTGTCTATATGGTAGAATGATTTTTATTCCTTTGGGTATATAGCCAGTAATGGGATTGCTGGGTTGAATGGTAGTTCTGTTTGAAGTTCTTTGAGAAATATTCAAATGGCTGTACTAATTTACATTTGCACCAGCACTATGTAAACATTCACTTTTCTCCACAGCCTGTGGAGAAAATATGCAAAACAACATCTGTTATTTTTTGACTTTTTAACAGTCATAGCCATTCTAACTGGTGTGAGTTGATATATTATTGCAGTTTTGATTTGCATTTCACTAGTGATGAGTGATGTTAACCATTTTTTCATATGCTTGTTGGTCATGTGTATGTCTTCTTTTGAGTAATGTCTGTCCTTTGCCCATTTTAAAAACAGGATTGTTTATAATTTGCTTATTACTTTGTTTAAGTTCCTTATAGATTCTGGATATTTGACCTTTGTCAGATGCATAGTTTACAAATAGTTTTTCCCATTCTGTGGGTTGTCTGTTTACCCTGTTGATAGTTGCTTTTGCTGTGCAAAACTCTTTAGTTTAATTAAATCCCATTCAATAATTTTTGTTTTTGTTACAGTTCTTTTGGAGTCTTTGTCATGAAATCTTTCCCAGGACCTATGTCCAAAATGATATTTCCTAGGTTTTCTTCTAAACTTTTTAAAAAATCATTTTAGATTTTACATCTAAGTCTTTAATCCATCTTGAGTTGATTTTTACATATGGTGAAAGGAAGGGGTCCAGTTGTCCCAGTACTGTTTTTTGAATAAGAATCATTTCCCCTTTGCTACTTTTTGTCGACTTTGTCAATGATCAGATGGTTGTAGGTGTGTGGCTTTATTTCTGGGTTCTCTAGCCGTCTCCATTGGTCTGTGTATCTGTTTTTGTATAGTACCATGCTGTTTTGGTTACTGTAGCCTTGTAATATAGTTTGAAGTGAGGTGATGTGATGCTTCTGGCTTTGTCCTTTTTACTTAGAATTGCTTTGACTATTCAGGCTCTTTTTTGGTTCCACATCAATTTTAATTTTTTTTTATTATACTTTAAGTTCTAGGGCACATGGGCACAATGTGCAGGTTTGTTACATATGTATACATGTGCCATGTTGGTGTGGGGCACCCATTAGCTTGTCATTTACATTAGGTATATCTCCTAATGCTATCCCTCCCCGCTCCTCGCTCCCCACAATAGGCCCCGGTGTGTGATGTTCCCCTTCCTGTGTCCAAGTGATCTCATTGTTCAATTCCCACCTATGAGTGAGAACATGAGTTCGTGTCCTTTGTAGGGACATGGATGCAGCTGGAAACCATCATTCTCAGCAAACTATCACAAGAACAGAAATTTTAGAATAATTTTTGCAAATCCTGTGAAAATGTCATTGGTAGTTTGATAGGAATAGCATTGAATCTGTAAATTGCTTTGGGCAGTGTGGCCATTTTAACAATATTGATTCTTCCTATCCATCAGCATGGAATGTTTTATACATTTGTTTGTATCGTTTCTGATTTCTTTGAGCAGTGTTTTGTAATTCTTATTGTAGGATCTTCCACCTTTCTGGTTAGCCATATTCCTAAGCATTTGATTCTTTTTGTGGCTATTGTGAGATCGTGTTCTTGATTTGGCTCTCAGCTTGCATGTTATTTGTGTATAGAAATGTTACTGACTTTTGTGCATTGATTTTGTATCCTGAAACTTTGATGAAGTTGTCTATCGGGTCTAGGAGGCTTTTGGCAGAGACTATGGTGTTTTCTAGGTATAAAATCATATCATTTGCGAAGGGAGATAGTTTGACTTCCTCTTTTCCTATTTGGGTGCCCTTTATTTCTTTCTCTTGGCTGGTTGCTATGGCTAAGATTTCCAGTACTGTATTGAATAGAAGTGGTGAGAGTGGGCATCCTTGTCTTGTTCTGGTTCTCAAGGGGACTGCTTCTAGCTTTTGCCTGTTCAGTATGATGTTGGCTGTGGGTTGGTCACAGATGGCTCTTACAATTTTGTGGTATATTCTTTCAATACCCAGTTTGTTGAGGTTTTTTAACATGAATGAATGTTGAATTTTATCAGAAGCCTTTTCTACATCTATTGAGATAATCATGTGGGTTTTGTCTTTAGTTGTGTTCAGGTGATGAATCACATTTGTTGATTTGTGTATATTGAACCAACCTTTCATCCCCAGAATAAAGCCTACTTCATCATGGTGGATTAGCTTTTTGATGTGCTTCTGGATTTGGTTTGCTAGTATTTTGTTGAGGATTTTTGCATCTATGTTCATCAGGAATATTCACCTGAAGTGTTTTTTTGTTTGTTTGTTTTGTTTTGTTTTTCCGTTATGTCTCTGCCAAGTTTTGGTATCAGAATGATGCTGGCCTCATAGAATGAGTTAGGGAAGAATCCCTCCTCCTCAAATTTTTGGAATAGTTTCAGTAGGATTGGTGCCAGCTCTTCTTTATATATCTGGTAGAATTTGGCTGTGAATCCATCTGGTCCAGGGCTTTTTCTTGTTGATAGTCTTTTTATTTCTGATTCAGTTTTGAAACTTGTTATTGGTCTGTTCAGGGTTTCAATTTCTTCCTGGATCAATCATGGGAGGTTGTGTTTCCAGGAATCTATCTCCCCATTTCTTCTAGATTTCCTAGTTTGTGTATATAAAGGTGTTCATAATAGTTTCTGGTTGTTTTTTGTTTTGTTTTGTTTTTCGTTTTGTATTTCTATGAGATTGGTGGTTGTATCTTCATTGTATTGTCATTTCTGATTGTGTTTATTGTCTAGTTTCTGTTTTTTGTTTGTTGTTCTAGCTAGTAGTCTATCAATCTTATTTATTCTTTCAAAAACCAATATCTGGTTTTGTTGATCATTTGTGTGGTTTTATGTATCTCAGTTTTGTTCAGTTCAGCTCTGATTTTGGTTATTTCTATTCCTCTGCCAGCTTTGCGGTTGATTTGCTCTTGCTTTTCTAATTCCTCTAGATGTGATATTAATTAGGTTGTTGGCCGGGCGCGGTGGCTCAAGCCTGTAATCCCAGCACTTTGGGAGGCTGAGAAGGGCGGATCACGAGGTCAGGAAATCGAGACCATCCTGGCTAACACGGTGAAACCCCGTCTCTACTAAAAATACAAAAAAAAAAACTAGCCGGGCGAGGTGGCGGGCGCCTGTAGTCCCAGCTACTCCGGAGGCTGAGGCAGGAGAATGGCGTAAATCTGGGAGGCGGAGCTTGCAGTGAGCTGAGATCCGGCCACTGCACTCCAGACCGGGCGACAGAGCAAGACTCCATCTCAAAAAAAAAAAAAAAAAAAAAAAAAAAAAATTAATTAGGTTGTTAATGTGATATTTCTAGTTTTTGATGTGAGCATTTAGTGCCATAAACTTTTCTCTTAACACTGTATTACCTGTATATCAGAGATTCTGCTATGTGCTACCTTTGCTTTCATCAGTTACAAGAATATCTTGATTTCTGCCTTAAGTTCATTATTTACGGAAAAGTCTTTCAGAAGTGTGTTGTTTAATTTCCATGTAATTGTATGACTTTGAAAGATGTTAGTATTGATTTCTGTTTTTACTGCATTGTGGTCTAAGAGTGTGCCTGGTATGATTTTGGTTTTTTGAATTTGTTGAGAATTGCTTTATAGCTGAGTGTGTGGTTGATTTTAAAGTATGTTACATGTACAGATGACAAGAATGTATATGTTGTTGTTGTTGCATAGAGTGTTCTGTAGATGTCTGTTAGGTCCATTTGGTCAAGTGTCAAGTTTAGGTCCTGAATATTTTTATTTGATTTCTGCCTTCATGATCTGTCTAGTACTGTCAGTGGGGTGTTGAAGCCTCCCAACGTTGTGTAGGTATCTAAGTCTCTTTGTAGGTCTATAAAAATTTGTTTTATGAATCTGTGTGCTCTAGTATTAGATGCATATATATTTAGGATAGTTAAATCTTCTTGTTGTATTGAACTTTTCATCTTTTTTTTTTTTTTTTTTTTTTTTT